>NC_056735.1:588761194-588813694 GCF_019279795.1 Protopterus annectens
AATAGACAAGAGCTCTGATCATGCTAATTCATTGCCTGTAGTACTAATACAATGTATAGGGTGGTCACGGTGGTGCAGTGGTTAGCATTGTCGCCTCACAGCAAGAGGTTCTCTGGTTTGATTCTCGGCTGGGGTGCCTTCTGTGCGGAGTCTGCATGTCCTCCCTGTGGTCACGTGCGTTTCCTCCCACATTCCAAAGACATGCAGTAGGTGGATTGGACACTCTAAATTGGCCCTAGGTGTGAGTGTATGTGTGTGCCTTCTGTGGAAGGTTGGGCACCGGGCTGGCAATTCGACACTGTAAAACTCCACTGCCAATCATGAGCAGACAGGTGATCTGCTGTGGCGACCCCTAACCGGGAAAAAGGAGAAGAAGTACTAATATAATGTATGTTTAGATTCTTGAAATACAATCTGTAGTACTTTTGTTTTCTGTCTGCATTTGCTGCTGCTATCCAATGTGTTTTAGTATCCCTTGTCTGTATTTACTCAGCATATAGGTTGATCAGCAACATTAGTACCTATGCAGTTTTTTGGGTATCCTACTTCCTGACAAGCATCAGCTCCCCACAGTCCATTAGCCCATTTGTTCCTCTCATGTGAGAGCTGTTTCCAGACCATTTACTCCTTTTGAAGCATGAGCCAATTGCAGCACTTTTATTGTGTTTATGAGGCTCTAACCCCACCAAGTCACTGTGAGGGCACCTCCTTTGTCTCTAATATCAAGTCATGCCCACTCCTTGACATAAGGGCTACCATCACCAGCATGGGTGGGTGCTACAAAAGACCTTTTTCTCACATTGCTTGTTTTCAGAGATACTGGCAGATGCCATTCCCCAGAGTATGAGGTCATCACTGGCTGCAGAGCCACCACAACCCTCCCTCCCAGGTGAGTGTTCCAACAAAAGCTGCTCATTGCTCATCCATCTCATATGGCTCTTCCAGCTTTTGAAGGCACTAGTTGATCTTATGTCATCTAGGCCACAGTCAGGCCATTATCCTCCTGTTCACAAAAGCTGGTGATCCCTGTGTAAATTTGCTGCCTGCAAGTGATTTAGACCAGTCCCAAAAAAAGGAATCCCATGAATAAATATTATTAGCAGTCTTTCAGATATGAGATGTGTAATCATTGAGTTCTTATTGAAAGCTTTGTGTTTATATCCTAATTTGTGTGGTCTGCCAGGTCATATATAGAGTTACCCAACTAAGGTTATCAAGAAACCAGTTAACCAATGAACATTCCTTGTAGAATGACTAAGGGTAATGTTTAATTAATAATGAAACAAAAAAATAACATGAAAAGTGTGTCAGATGTGGTGTCACGAAGCCATGCAATGCAGAAAACAAATATCTATACTATATTTTTACAGTGCTGGATTTACTTTGCTTCAACTAAACATGACTAGTGGCAGCGATTGTAGTAACACTGTGTCTTAAATCATGGCAAAAGGGAACAGAGACACGTTGTATTCTGAGCCAAACGCAACAATTATGTTTATGTGTATCAGATTTATATGCAGTATTTGTTCTATAAGAAACAAATTACTTAAGAGAAACTTTAAGGAACCTTACTCAGAAAAATATGAAATTTGTTGGTCTACATAGCCGGTGTCTGGCAACTGTAAACTGTAATTTCATTACCCAACCACAGTGAAACTCATCAAAAATCTTCATTTAGGTGGAATAACATCCCTTTCTGAAATACATCGATTTTGTTTTACTGCATTCTTGTCAATTTTCTTATAATGAATGTCCCAAAGTGTTTTCCAATATTGCCATCAAAGGGAATTAGAGAAGAAATGCTGACACAGCTAAAGACTGATTTCCATCTTCTGAGCTTCTGAAAGCAGGATGTAAGACAAACTAAAGATAATAACAACAGATGGATGTTTTATTCTTTAGGGTACAGCAGAATCTCTTGAGATTCAAGTTTCTTTTCCACATTGAATGTTTTTGTGTTAAACACACACAGAAAAATCTAATTCTAATATGCAACTGATAATAAATAATATTAATAAAATAAGAGCAGACACAATACCAATATGGAGACCTTACTCCGGCACTACTGGGTTCAGTTAAATAAAATTCAGGCTTGGGTTATATTTTATGTTTTATAAGCCTCAGTGAGAAACAAATTTAATTTAGACATTGTAGTGGTAGGAAATGCATGCTCTTTTAAAATGCTTCTGAGAGTAATTTTATGTCTCATATATAAAGCGCAGACGGATCGTGCAAGGAATGAAGGAGTTAAACCATATCATAGTAACACACTGTAGAAAAAGGAAAAGCAAAGCCACAGGTTGGTGTAATTACGGAGGCTGTAAATGACACTTGTGTTTCTGCTGAAGCAGTAAGTGTGGCAGCCTTGCAGGACTGGACTATTGATGAGGTTTTCTTTACTCAGCAAAGATCCCAAAATAAAGATGATTTGTGTGTGTGGATGTCACATGAAGGCAACTCTCTAAAGAGCAAAGTCTGTCTGCACAGCCAAAATTCTAAGCTGCAGTTTTGCATTACTGTTTGATTCTTCTGGTTTACAGCTAAATTTCTCACTGCATCAATGAATGCTGGTCAGAGGACGGTATAGTATAATATCAGATTTTCTGACATGGATTCTGGAAAAATGAACATATAATATCAACAGAACAGGTTCTGGAATGCTAAAACCAGCAAATAATTTCTGCTCAAATAAATTAGAAATAATGGGTAGTACTCTTCAGTTTCCAATGCATTATTTTAATTAAATTCCGCAAACCAAAACCTCTGCAAGGACGGCAGGTGCACAGGCTCAAAAGGCAATATCAAAAAACAAAACAGCCAGCACTCAGCTGGAGCAAATATCTAGTTTTAATGTACAAAAACAGACTGGTTTCGGCCCACAGGTCTTTTTCAATGTAAAACACATCAGTACATTCCCCATCTTATAAATCATAACATAATAGAATAATTATATCCCATTAAACAATTATTACAAATGTTTATTAAGACCAGGTGGAAACAAGCCCCCCCAATTTTACTATCCTAGACTTTTCTTTTTTGTTCAAAACATTATGCCAACCACTTTTCATTGATCTATGTCCTAACACTCTATCAATAATAATGAATTTAAACATCGCTGTCTTGTCTATAATAGTATGTTTATATCAGGCATTAGTCAGATACTTATTTCTAATGCTACTTAGATGTTCTGAAATTCGCAATTTTAATGGTCTGAAAGTCTGACCTACATAAAAGGCTGTGCAAGAGCAAATAGACAGATATATAGCCCAGTCACTATTACAGTTGCCAAACATTCTGATAGAAAAATCCCTAGATGTGTTCTTACTTGAAAATTCCTTAGTTGAATATATGAATTTACAAAAAGAGCAATGGCCACAAGGGTAACAACCCACCACTTGTATACCATCTATAGTAGTTTATACAGAATTTATAGAGGGTAAAAAATGTTTATAGTGGCTAAAGTAACTACTTAAATTTTCCCTTTCTGAAAAGAAAAAGAGTGCTGTATCCATATATGATGAGTCTTCTCCTGAAGTATCTATCACTCATAGATTTTTTCAAAATAGACATTTCTTTTTAACTTTTCAAACAAAGTTTAAAAGAAAGAAAGATAGGCAAATTCAATAGAGACTCAAGGGACTACCAATTAGGTAAGCCCTTTGAGTTTATTAAAAATGGCAAACAAAGTAAGAATGTTAGATTTGCTCAGAAGGAATTTATGTTTACTGGGCAGAAAAGAAAAAGAAATGTCTATTTTGAAAAATCTATGAGTGATACTTCAGGAGAAGACTCACCAGCTACCAAAACGCCATGCATGGGAATGCCAGACAATTTGTTATTGAATTATGACATGGCCCCTTTACCTTTAGGAAAAGAAGGAGGGGGGTAGGAAACATAAGTCCAAAAATAGGGATCGATGGATCTCTGGAAGCCATGCTGAACTTCCTGAAACCCAGATAGTGTCTTTCAGTAATGTGATTAACATCTCCTCAGTGGTTTTGTCTGAATCTGAAAGTTTGTTGCTGAGCAAGGGCCTCAGTTTTATTCCAGGGTATTTTGCCCCTGAGGATGTCTTTGTGGAAGATTTATATGCTTTTTGCAGACTGCTTAATTTGAAATTATATTTTCAGAATGGGGAATTGTATCCGGTAAAGGCTCCCTAACTGAACCTTTGTCTGCCTATTTGACTGTTTATTTAAAGCCATTGTTATCAGGAGTGAGAGCTAGGATGAAAGACACTACTGAATTTTTGAATATTATTTCAGATGCCCAGTTAGAGTCTAACTGGTTACTATGTACTTTAGACGTTATGTCTTTATATAATAGTATTCCCCATTGGGCTGGTTTGTGTACTTTAGAATATTAGCTAAATAGAATGTCCTTATATAGCCCGGGTCTCAATATATTTTTGTTATGCTTAACGGAGCATGTGTTATCTAAAAATGTTTTTTTCTTCAATACTAATGTTTTTTGCAATTACGGGGTACAGGGATGGGTGCGTTATTTGCACCCATCTATGCTGACCTCTTTATGGGGTATTTGGAGCAGATAATAATATATGATATACATCACAACATTTTTCTTGGTGAAACTGATATCTGGCATAGATTTTTGGATGACTGCTGGATGGTGTGGAAGTGGGTCTATATTAGAACATCGAAGTGTCAGGTCTTTGAATGTTCTGAGCTTCTGAAAGTTGAAAATAGCAGATTTTTAGATAACTGAATTCTTTCCTGGAGAAAGAATTTGGTTGTCCGTTATTGTCGCTTCGCTATTTGCAGCTCTGAGGTGGAAGTTACGGTTGGGTTTAGGTAAGTGTGCGATTGTGTGGATGTGAGGGTTAGGGTGGGATAGGTGAGTTAGAGATATGGCGTGGGTCAGGTAAGTCTGAGAATGTTTGGACGTGAGGGTTAGGGTGGGGTAGGTGAGTTAGGGTTAGGGCGCAGGTGTGTGTGCGATAGTGACAGGTGAGTTAGGGTTGGGGTTTGGGTTAAGGTAAGTGGGTAGATAGTGGTGTATGTACAGTTTAGTATAGGTTTAGATGTAAGATTTTAGGTGTATGTGTGTGGATTGCTGTGTGTTTGGTGTGTTTGTGTTGTGTATATGTTTTGGAACAGCAAATTTTTTTCCCTAGGAAAAAATTTGATGTTCTAAATTTTCAGTCTTACCAGTTTTCGGTTACTAGTTGTCGATATTAGAACATTCGAAGACCTGAAACTTCGATGTTCTAATATAGACCCATGGAAGTCAGATGCTGTATACTTACAGGAATTCATTCAATATTTGAATGAAAACAAGTGGGGCATCAGGTTTACAGTAAATTATGATGCTACATCTATTTCTTTTTTAGATGTTAAAGTATCTAAAGAATCTGATGGAACTTTATCTAGTACATTATATAGAAAACCCCACCATTCCAATATGTTACTCCACACATACAGTTGTCATCCTAAGCATATTATAGCAAACATACCTAAATCACAGTTTATGAGTATACATAGAATATGTTCCAATACTGAAGAATATATACATTTTGATAAGGACCTTGTAGGCTGTTTTGTTGAACGAGGCTATTAATTAGCACAGGTTAGGCAAACTAGTAGGAAAGTGCAATCATATTCAAGAAGAGAGCTTTTGAAATACAAAGATTGTGGCCCTTGTTCTAGCAACTAAATTAGATTCACTACCACCTATGGTAGGAGCACTCATAGATTTTTAGATATGATACAACAACATTAGGACATTTGATTAACAGATGACAGGTTGTGTGAGTTGTTAGGACAGAGATGCTCTTTTTGTTTTCAGAAAGGGAAAACTTTAAGTAGTTACTTTAGCCACTATAACATTTTTTACCCTCTATAAATTCTGTACAAAACTGCTATAGATGGCACACAAATAGTGGGTTATTACCCCTGTGTCCATTGCTCTTTTTGTAAATTCATAGATTCAACTAAGGAATTTTCAAGTAAGAACACATCTAGGGTTTTTTCTATCAGAATGTTTGTCAATTGTAATAGTGACTTGGCGATATATCTGGCTATTTGCTCTTGCACAGCCTTTTATGTAGGTCAAACTACCAGACCATTAGAATTGCGAATTTCATAATATCTAAGTAGCATTAGAAATAAGTATCTGACTAATGCCTGATATAAACATACTATTATACACAAGACAGCGATGTTTAAATTCATTATTATTGAAAGGGTGTTAAGACATAGATCAATGAAAAGTGGTTGGCATAATGTTTTGAACAAAAAAGAACAGTCTTGGATGGTAAAATTGAGGGGATTGTTTCTACCTGGTCTTAATGAACATTTGTAATAATTGTTTAGTGGGATATAACTATACTATTATGTAATGATATATAAAATGGGGAATGTACTGATATGTTTTACATTGAAAAAGGCCTGTAGGCCAAAAACCAGTCTGTTTTTGTACATTAAAACTAGATATTTGCTCCATTTGAGTGCTGGCTGTTTTATTATTTTAATTAAGTAACATTTTTAAACTAAAATTTGTAAATTATATGCACCATTATAGTGTCATTTTGAATTAGACTTCTAAAGTCAGTTTGGAAAACAATCAAGTAAATGAATCATTCAAAAAAGAAGAATAAGTTAAAGAGCAGCTGAACCTCTTTATACAGCTTTAGCATTAATGCAAACAAAAGAATAATAAACATATACCACATTATTTGCCCTCTATTTCCCACACTTCTTTTCCTATAGCTTAATACTTAATCATACACATCATTGTACAGCCAGTAAATTTATGATCATCATCAATGTTTCTTGCTTGGTGTCTTACTGCAGCCATAAATCAACAACTGGTTACTATTGTGATAGCAGCCAACTATGATGTATGCCATAAGATACAATTATAATTTACTGCAGAAAGTAAAATTCATTACAAAATGCACTTCATGATTTTGGTAATGTGGGTATGCAGAGAGAAAGAGCAGGGTATGCGTAACATAACACAACTAGATGCAGATTAAATTTTCACAAGTATAGGTAATGCACATTGACATCGTGATATATAGTGAGAGTAGGGAACAGGTTGAGGAGACCCTGGAGAGGTGGATATGCTTTAGAGAGGAGAGGAATGAAGGTCAGCAGGACTAAGACAGAATATATGTGTGTGAATGAGAGGGAGGATAGAGGAATGGTGAGGATGCAGGGAGTGGAGTTGGCAAAAGTGGATGAGTTTAAATACTTGGGATCAACAGTTCAAAGTAATAGCGAGTGTGGAAGAGAGGTGAAGAAGAGAGTACAGGCAGGGTGGAGTGGGTGGAGAAGAGTGTCAGGAGTGATTTGTGACAGACGAGTACCAGTAAGAGTGAAAGGAAAAGTCTACAAGAGGGTAGTGAGACCAACTATGTTATATGGGTTAGAGACAGTGGCACTGACAAAAAGGCAGGAGTCAGAGCTGGATGTGGCAGAGTTAGAGATGTTTAGATTTCAACTGGGTGTGATGAGGGTAGACAGGATTAGGAATAAGTATATTAGAGGATCAGCCCAGGTAGGACGGTTTGGAGACAAAGCCAGAGAGGTGAGATTGCATTGATTTGGACATGTGCTGAGGAGGGATGCTGGGTATATTGGGAAAAGGATGCTAAGGATGAAGCTGCCAGGTAAGAGGAAAAGAGGAAGGACTAAGATAAGGTTTATGGATGTGGTGAGAGAGGACATGTAGGTGGTTGGTGTGACAGAGCAAGATACAGAGGACAGGAAGAAATTGAAACAGATGATCCGCTCTGGCAACCCCTAATGGGAACAGCCGAAAGAAAAATAAAAAAAGAAGGTAATGCACATTGATTCATCAAGTCAAACAGTGCCATGAATAATTCACAACTATTCTACCAGCAGTGACTGTTCTATAATTTATTTCACCAATTGGCTAAGTTTATGGTGTCATTCTAAGCGTTTCCAGTATCTGTCTGCCTGGGATGACATGACTGACAGACCTCGATGCTTTGCCAGAGATGGCCTGCATCTGTCACCCCTGGGCTTATGGATACTGGCCAAGGCTCTTGCCAACCCTATAGTGCCTTTTTTAGGTGGTGTTCCAAAGACCAAATTACCACCGTAAACTCTACAAACAAATTCAATCTGTGGGTCATGATGCTCAATGCAACTAACACTAGCTAAGACTGCAATCCAAATTGTAGCTTGCTACAGATCCCCCACCATGCCCCAAGATTCTCACTACACCTTTCTAAACATACTGGAAAATATTAAGATACAACCAAACACCCTAATACTGGGTGATTTCAACTACCCTGTCATTAACTGGGAAAATGACTTGTGTATTAACACCTTTGCCCAATGGTTCTTGGAATTCATAAATTCCAACGCCCTGGATCAACTAATCCATAGTCCCACCAGGGGCTCCAATATTCTGGACTTGGTCATTACCAACATGGGAAATTGATGCTCCACACCTATGGCCACCCACTCATTGGTCAGGTCTGACCATAAGCTGATCACCCTTAACATCCACATGCCACCCCATCCCCCAGTTAGGAAACCTCCATAAAAAACTTCTCCAAAGCCAACTTCATGCTACTCAAGTCAGACGTGACAAACTTCATGACACCCATGCAGACAGGAACTAAAAATTCGACTGCTGAATCCTACACTAAGACACTGTACGAGCACATCCACTCATGCATGAATTGTGCCATCCCAAATAGAGCCATGATGCTCTCCTCCAAAAAAGGAAGCCAATCTGGTGGTCCCCAGCCATAAACAAACTTTACAACAAAAGGAAGAAACTGTTGCAGAAAAGAGGAAAATCACAGGATGCAAAAGAACTCCCTTACCAGCCTCAGTAAGAAGCTGAGATCCCTCATAAAATCCTCCAACGCTAGTTACGAAAATAAAATTGCCAAAGATTCCAAAGACAGCCACAAGGCATTCTATAACTATGTCAAGAATCTACATGGCAATGCTCAGATCTGCTCTGAGCTGCACCAGAATGGCATTAAATATACTGATCCCAAGGATATTACCAATATCCTGGCAGATTAATTCAGTGCCAACTTCACCCCCCTTTCACCCCCTAAATGGCCCATCTCAATATCAGAAGATTGCCAAATTCCAGTAATAACAGCCACACAGGTAAAAAACGCACTCTCCAAAGCTAAGAATACAGCATCCATGGGACCAGATGACATCCTATGCTGTGTACTACATGAACTACAAAATGAACTGGCACCACACTTAAGTGTCATGTTTAATCATAGCCTCACCTCAGGCTTCATGTCCACTGAATGGCACACAGCTACAGTTATCCCACTCCACAAGGGGGGATCCACCTTGGATCCCGGGACCTACTGCCCCATCAGTCTGATGAGCCTGATCTTCAAGGCCATGGAATGTATTATCATAGAACTTATAAACAAAGACATTGGCAACCTTCAGACATTGGACCCCACCCAGTTTGGGTTCATGAAGGGCCGATCTTATCTCCTGAACCTAATTGACTACTTTGAATCAGTTTCCAGAGCCATGGATGAGGGTAAGGCGGACCCACACATCCTATCTGGAGCTTGGCAAGGCCATTGACACCATCCCCCACTTTGGAATCAAAGATAGACTTACTAAGCTGGCAATTAATCCCTATGTCACTCAATGGGTTGCCAACTGGCTTACTGAAGAACCCACACTGTAAAAGTAGCCGACTCCAAATCCAGCTCCAGATAAGTGACAAGTGGAGTACCTCAGGGTTCAGTCCTGAGATTGCTCTTGTTTGTCGTCTATTTCTCTGAAGTACAGGCCAACACTAAAGGACTCTGGCTAACAACTTTTGCAGATGACTGAAAACTGTGAGCCATTATTGAATCCCCAAATGATGTGGATACTCTACAAAAGGGCTTTACAGAAACAGATGCTTGGTGCCAGAGCCATGGGCTCAAGCTCAATGCCAAGAAATGTATAGTTATCCTCTTTGGGAAAAAACATGTACCCATGAATTATCACATAGGTGGCAGTACACTAAACACTGAAAGTGTGATAAGAGACATAGGGACACGGGTGGACAGTGGTCTCAACCACATTGCCACAACAGTCAGGAAATCCTTCTATGTGGCACACCTCATCACTAAGGGCTTTTCATCCAGTAAAAAGGAGGTCATTGTCCTACTGTACTCATCCCTTATTAGACCCATTATAGAATACAACACCCCGTTTGGTATGTACCTCTCAAGACATCTGCAACAACTGGAAAGGCCACAGAAATACCTCACTAAAAGAATCACAGGCCTAAAGCAGATGCCCTATGATGACCACCTTAAAAAACTCCAGCTATACTCTGTCGTATATCGTCTACTCAGAGGCGATCTCTGCTTAACATACAAGGCCATGTCAAACCCAGAGCTGTTGGACATGCTACACTTAAAAAATCTCAGTCTCTCAGAGCCACACACTCCAGTGATCTAAACCTTTTCATCACAATAAACAAAATATGCTGGAGGGATAGGTTCTTGACTCAGAGACTCCCCAGACTCTGGAATAGACTGCCCATACATGTCAAGTGGAGCGCCTCTTTGGTTCTCTTCAAAAGAAACCTTGACAATTGGATGGGAGAAAGGAAATTCACCCCAGGAATCATGTCAGTCACCCTGCTAGACAGGGAACCATGGAATTAAATAGTGTGGGTAGAAATAGCCAGGGAATTGTTATGGCTGTGCTTGTATAGGCCCTAGGGCCAATAGCCTAGTACCAACCTATGAACCTATAAATCTCAAAATGCGCTCGCTTGAAGCACTCCTTAAAATGGAGAACATTGACATTTGTGCCGTAACAGAGACCTGGTTCAAGGCAGCAGAAAGCACCCCTGCACTACCAGGCTATAACTCATTCCACACCTTTCGGCCCAGAACTTGGACTGAAGCTCCAAAGGTGGTGGTGTTTCCATATTCATAAAGGATATAAATCTCAAAATGCACTCGCTTGAAGCACTCCTTAAAATGGAGAACATTGACATTTGTGCCGTAACAGAGACCTGGTTCAAGGCAGCAGAAAGCACCCCTACACTACCAGGCTCTAACTCATTCCACACCTTTCAGCCCAGAACTTGGACTGAAGCTCCAAAGGTGGTGGTGTTTCCATATTCATAAAGGATCCGCAAACCTCCAGACTGGTAGCCCAACATAACGCATCTGAGATACTTCAAGTGCAGCTAATATTGGGTAAGACAGTGATTCAGGTTGTAGGCTGATATAGATCCCCAAACATGTCCCAAGACTCACACTCCATATTCCTAAGCATACTGTAGAATATTAGGGTCCAACCTAGCACTCATATGGGATGACTTCAACTACCCCTTCATTAACTGGGAAAAATACTCATGTACCAATACACTTGCCCAACGTTTTCTGGAATTCATTAATTCCAATGCCCTGGACCAGCTCATTCTTACTCCCCTAGAGGCACCATCCTTGCCCTGGTCATTACTAACATGAGCAACTGTTGCTCTACACACATAGTCAACTTCTCCCTGGTTAGATCCGACCACAAACTAATCACCTTGGAAATCCACATCCACCCCCCCGGAAATCCACATCCACCCCCCCCCCACCCCCCACAAAGGTAACCACCATGAAAAACCTCTCCAAAGCTAACTTTGGGCTCCTAAAAACAGAGGTGGCTAACCTCACGGCACCCATGCAAATGGAGGTCAGTTGCATGACCGCTGAATCATACACCAATGCACTGTATGAACACGTACACAGATGCATGGATCGCGCCATACCCAATAGAACCAAGACACTCTCCTCCAAAAAAAGGAAGCTAATCTGGTGGTCCCCTGCCATAAACAAACTCTACAACAGAAGGAAGAAACTGATGTGGAATAAGGTGAAGTCCAAAGACTGGAAAAACTCCCATTCAGCCTCAGCAAAAAGTTGAGATCCCTCATCAAATCCTCTAAAGCTAGGTATGAAAACAAAATTGCAGCAGACAGTAAAGTCAACCATAAGGCTTTCTATAGTTATGTAAGGAATCTCCATAGCAATACCCAGATTTGTTTTGAGCTACTGCACAATGGTACCTCCTATACCGAGCCAACAGATATTGCCAATATACTGGCCAACAGATTCAGTGCCGACTTTAACCCCCCCAAGGACCAGTCACAATACCAGTAGATTGCCAGGCACCCAGTATTACCGCTGCACAGGTTAAAACAGCACTGTCCAAGGCCAAGAATACAGCTTCTATGGGACCTGACAATATCTCTGGCTGTATTCTACATGAACTACGGAGTGAACTGGCACCTCACCCGTGTGCCCTATTCAATCACAGCCTCACCTCAGGCTTTGTCCCTACCGAATGGCACACTGCTACAGTCATCCCTCTCCACAAAGGAGGCATGACTATAGACCCTGGAAACTATCACCCCATTACCCTAATGAGTCTGATATGCAAAGCTATGGGATGCATCATCATGGACCTAATAAACAAGGATATAGGGAATCTCCAAACTCTGGATCCCACACAGTTTGGTTTTGTGAAGATTAGATCTTGCCTGCTCAACTTGGTCAATTTCTTTGAGTCAGTCGCCAGAGCTGTGGATGAAAGCAAGGTGGTTCATACAGCCTACCTTGATCTGGCCAAGGCCTTTAATACCATTCCTCACTCAGGAACCATAGAAAAACTCACTAAGTTAGGCATCAACCCCTCTATCAGTAGGTGGGTTACAAACTGGCTCACAGGTAGAACCCACAGTGTGAAAGTAGCTGACTCCAAGTCAAACTGTCGACCAGTCATGATTGGAGTCCCACAGGGTTCGGTCCTGGATCCTCTCCTGTTTGTTAAATACTTTTCTGAAGTCCAGGCCAACACAAAGGGACTCTGGCTGACAAAGTTCGCAGACGATTGCAAGTTGGGAGCTTTGACATACTACAGAAAGGCCTCACTGAGTCCAACGACTGGTGTCAGAACCATGGCCTTAAGCTCAATGCCAAAAAATGTTTCGTCATCGCCCTTGGGAAAAACCCAGTTCCCATGAATTACCACATTGATGGTAGTCCACTGAACACAGAAGGCATTATAAGAGATTAGGGAACCCAGGTTGACAGCAACCTCTCTTTTGACCACCACATTGCCACTGTGGTTAGAAAGTCCTTCTATGTGGCACATTTCATTACTAAGGGTTTTGCATCCATCAAGAAAGAGGTCATTGTCTCCCTCTACTCTTCCCTCATTAGACCAATCATTGAGTACAATGTCCCATTTGGAATGTACCTCACTAAACATCTGCAACAACTGGAGAGGCCGCAAAAGTACCTCACAAAGAAAATCGTAGGCCTTAAAAATTTTTCCTATATGGACAGACTACAAAAACTCCAACTATTCTGTCTCATATCACCTATTTAGAGGCGATCTCTGCTTGACGTACAAAGCCATGTCTGACTCAGCTCAGTTAAAAATGCTACATCTAAAGAAACCCCAATCCTTCCACACACCACATGCTCCAAAAACCTCAACTTCATTAACACAATCAACAGAACATGCTAGAGGGACAGATTCATAACCCAGAGACTGCCCATGCTATGGAATAGACTTCCCATACATGTCAAGCAGAGCACCTCACAGGCCCTTTTCAAGAGAAAGCTTGATGAGTGGATGGAAAATAGAAAATTCACCCTGGGGATCACTCCAGTGGCTGTACATGACAGGGGCACTGGAAACTCAGGTCGGGTGGCACGATGCCATGGTAATCCTATGGGCCAGGCTTGTAAAGACTCCAGGGCCACTAGTCTAGTACACACCTATAAACCTATGAAACTACTACTATGGTCATATAACCCAAATAACATGCAACACAAGGGACATGCAGCTGTGTCTATGTGTGTTCACATGTATAACAAAGTACCATAGAGATGCAACTTGCATACTGTCTGTAGCTGAAATAAGAGTATCTTGGAAGAGTGACAAAGGCATTCATTATATAAATGGGAAGGAAAGGGGAAGATAGTGCAGTCAGAACCGGGGAAGAACAAGTGTAGGAGCACAGAGGATAACATTAAGC
This sequence comes from Protopterus annectens, assembly GCF_019279795.1. Lineage (NCBI taxonomy): Eukaryota > Metazoa > Chordata > Ceratodontiformes > Protopteridae > Protopterus > Protopterus annectens. The sequence continues at coordinate 588,775,229 of NC_056735.1, forward strand.
TGAGATCTGTAATAGAGGACAGAATGTTGTAAGGTGCTCATTTTCTTTCCTTCTGAAGAAGGAAAGAGAGGAATGGTAATAAAGGTACAATAGGGTGGAAGAATTAGTGAAAAGGGAAGGTGGCAGGGTCACATGAGCAAACACATGCACGCAAAGAGACCAGTAGGATGGAGGTGACAAACAAGAGAGTGACACAGACAAATGTAGACATTTAGTGATGGGGATGACTGGATGGCTAACATGAGATGGGAACTGAAACACAAGAAAAATGAAGTCGGTGATAGGGAAGAGATAGTTGTAGGGTGAGTCTGGCAATCTGGCTGAGAGGTGAGCCCCCTTCTGGTTAGTTACCTCCATCGCTGACATCAATTGTGGCCTGATGGTCAGGGCCAGCTGCACACATGATTCTGTAACTCATGTAAAGAGACACTTCAGGGTGGCAATCAAATCATCCAACCACTGATCCATGTAAGCCTATACCACCTACCACACCTGCTGCCCAGTGACCCAGATGTAGTCTTCTGCACAACCCTCAAAAAAAGGATTTTTTCTCCCTCCTGAAAGATGGTAACAGAGGTGAATGGCAAGCCGTCTAGTTAGCTTTCTGCAGGGAGGACCCAGTAGGGCATGTAGTGGCAACTGCAGGAGATTGTGGATGCTGCCTCAACTCTTTTTGCAAAATGGCTGATCCTGTAGAGCATGAAATGACATGGGGAGAAGAAAAATAGAAATAAAAAATAAACTTGTGAGTTGTATCAGATGTTATATGAGTTATATGATGTCTTATTGCACAACTCAGAACAATACTCTGAATTTATTCCAATATCTAGACAGTCTGGAACATCTCCACTGGCAGGCCAAACAGTTTGTCACAATCTCCATTTCTGCTGCAAAAGTAAACCTAATAAAACACATAAGCATATCTCTGGTCTCTACAAGTCCTATAGAAGACGTCCATTGCAAAACAAAACAACTTACCTAAATCAGGTGGTTCTAACTTACTAACCTATTGCCCATTTTTGTGAAGAAGGTCTGGGTGATGTCTCTGAAGGCGCAGTATTTATGGTGACACTGCTCACCAAAGCAAGGGATACCAGTGGCACCACTCAGGTCTTTGGCAAGAAGATGACATTTGCCCAGCTTAAACAGGTGGCTTTCAAACCTATTCAGTATTCATGGTGTTTCTTGTGCAGACATTACAGCAAAATCTTGCACTCCTTCTGGTGTCAAGCTGGAGCTCTTCCGTGGTTAGTTTTTAGGGAAGCTTGGTCACTTTTCAAATATGATTCAAAAGAACAATGGAAAGCCAAGGGTCAGACCTGACTGCTGTGGATACCATGTAACATGCATTGGCAGGAAACATTGCAGCACAGTAGACATTTATTTATTTATGAACTTTGTTGAATGGGTAGGTGGGCTGTTTCCCAGACCCAGGCCATTTTCTGTGTTGTCTGGGCTGATCAGGCATTCCCAAGTTTCAGCGGACAGCTACAATTCCTTGTTATCTGTACAGTTTAAAGAGTGTGACAGCTCATTTGCTGAATGGCAATGGAGAGGCATATGGGAGATGCAATTAAATATATATTACAATGACAGTTTACAGGTTAAAGAGAACAACATATAGAATTATAAAAAGATGATCTAGAAGACATTAAACAAGGAATAGTATATGATCATGGGATTATAGGAGTTACAAGGCAACTAAGCCATGAGACCATTTTTGCTATGTCAGTATTCACCTTAGGCCTTGCCAAACTTTTCAAGTAGAGTCATGCATGTTATACCAGAGGTAAATTTATTAATATGCATTGAGTTGTCTGCCCCATTTTTAAAGACAGATGATGTGTCACACTGCTTATCTTGGAGAGGAGTTTCTTCCAGAAAAGGGGTAGCCTCTGTGTGACAAATGTATCCCTCCTCTTTGTCTTATTTATTTGATGGAGTAGATTTAGATCTCCATCTCTAGTTTTAGATGAACTATAATCAAGGCAGAGATTGCCACTGTGGAGCCTATATGAAGGCAATTATAGAGATAGGGCTGCTAGTGATTCTTGATAGATATTTTAAGCCCATGATCTTTTATTTGCAAACCTCTGAGATTGGTCCAATTGCTTGATATGCTTAGAATGGTACATCCAAAAGGGAATGTGCTCAGTGATGGATCCAGTCTGTACAGAGTACAAGAAAAAGAGGAAATATTTTACTCTGGAAGCAAAAACATGTTCTATTAGCTGTACAAGATAAAATGATTGTCTAACCACTGTTGCAACATGATTTTCAAATATAAGGAAACCGTCCACCCAAGTACCTAGGTATCTCATTCCCTTTTTATTTTGACACGGTGTGTTATCTATGCTATAAGTTGCAGCTTGCAGGTTTTTTGCAAATGTTGCAATGTGGCACTTTTAGTTTTGACTTTGAGACCATTATTACTACACCAGCTATTGACAAGTGTAAGCTCCTTTTGGAGTGCCTTGATGTCTGAGGGTGACTTGATGTTAAATTGAACATGAGAATCAGATGTTAACTCTGTTAACCAGAGATTGATAAGTGGAGATATGAGAAGTAGAAAATTAATAGCAGAAGAACTCCACTCATGCTGTCAGGGGATACAGTCCCTACTCTTTCTGTGTGAATCCTGTCATTAAGCCAGTCAGCCATCAACCTAACCACATATGGATCAATTTGGAGCTCTCTCAGCTTGTTTTATTATATCTGCATGTGGTATGGTATTGAATGACTTGGTGGAGTCAAATTATGCTGTGTATATTTGTTTGCTAACCTAAGTTGATTGAGTGCCACTTTTGAAATGTTTTCTTCATTTGTAATAAAGGCGAATTGTTAGATAAAAGTTATTGCAGGTACCTTTTTTCAGTGATTTTTGGCAGAGGATTGCCTTGAGGGCTGGTAATGTTTAATGAGGGACTGTTTTGATGTGTCACAAACAGCACAGTAGTACGTTTGTTATAACCTGAGTAACCATCTCAAATATGTTCACAAGCTTCACAAGACAGGATAATTTTTTAAGGATTGAGTCTAATGAGATTTTTGATATCATAGTTAAGTAGCTCAGTTATAATATGCATCATGGCTTTGCATACAGGACTTTTTAGGCTGATAGGTCTGCAGTTGTCTGGGTTAGCGGTTGAGATCATCCTTGTGGGATGACATCACAACAGCTTTTCAACCTCTCATTAGACAAAGTCACTTGTTAGGCACAGGTGAAAGAGGGTGAGCAGTGGGTCCACCAGTGTTTGTCTAGTGTCATTAATAAGGCATCTGGATATGGTGTCAGCTCCCACAGATAATTTGTATATGCTCCACTGACAGATCACTACTTTCCATAACTAAAACTAACAGCAATGTCGGATACTTCCTGAATTCACACAGCATTACTGATAGCTATAATACCATCCTCTGCCACCTAAGAATAATCTGCAGCCTGAATTACTTTGAATGTCAACTGAAGCAACACCTGATAGATAAATGGCTCTGCGCCTTTACCACCCTTGATTAAAATGGTGCTTAAATAGCTTATGAATGTGTGCCATAACTCTATGCTGCACAAAACGTAATGTACTATTATCACAACTTCATCATCATCAGCTTTTCTCCTTTATCTTATTTGAGCTTCCTCCCCTCCTTCCTTTCTTTGGGCTGTTCCAACTCAATCTATGTATACTAATGATATTACACTACATATACCTCCCTATATTAAAATAATAAAACATAAAATATGAAAATGTTCCATTGTTGTATACGTTAGGACCATGTGTAACAGTAAACGTTCTATTAGTTAGGTAAGAATTGAATTTACCTTATTTGTTCAGTTCTTTCCTTCACTTAAAATACACTTCTCCTCCTGAGCATTACTTTGCATGCATTGTTCCCAAAGATTCCTTTGCTTCTATATAATTTAGTTTTTGTTTCCCTAAGTATCCCATCTCCACTTCTTTTATATACTTTGCAATATTCAGTAGATTATTTGCAGTTGGTTCAGATTTTGATTTCCATTTTCTAGTAATATGATATAGTTTGTATATAATACAGCTATTTGCAAATAAAAAAGAATATTTATGAATGTTGTATGGTTTTCTGGAGACATGGAAGGGGTCCTGTAGCACACCAGGATCTGATAGTTAATCTTACTTAGTGTGATTTGAATCTCTATAATCTCCATGTGTGGGTCTCTAGGTATCTGTCTCAAAGTAATGTGGTCTCTAACAAGTATGGATTCACCAACAGAGTTTCCCTCAGGTATAAATGAGTGTAAAGCAAAACATCCTTCGGTACTGCATATGTATTACATGTGCCTAACAGTCTTCTTTAAAGTAAAAATAAAACATGGAACCCACGTTAACAATGGAATATTCAGGAACTACTCTAAGGCCAACTTCCTAATATTAAGTGGCAAAATTTCAAGCCTCGATAAATACTGAGAACACTGCTGCCTATGCAGATCTGTTCAAAGAAATCCTATACAAGCATGTTAATAGCTGCACAGAGGCAGCTGTACCCAAAAGGAATAAGGACAGAACTAACTCAAAAAACAAGCCATCCTGGTGGAATCGCATCATTAGGCTGTATAACAGAAAGAAGAAAATCATGGCAAAAATTAGGAGTTGCAGCACCCAGCAGAATAAAAGCATTTTCATCATAACAAACAAACAACTCAGAAGACAAAGTCTATCAATGCCAAATTTGAGGTAAATTTGACCTCTCGGGCCAAGGACAACCACAAGGCATTCTTTAGCTATGACTGCAACATCATAAGCAATACACAATTGTGTGCAGTGCTCATTGTAAATGGAGCCCCATTTACTGAGGCAGAATATATAACAAATCTACTGGAAACAAATTCAGCTCCAACTTTACTCCTCTCTCATCGTCAATTTTCCATAAGAAAATATCATCAAATATAACTCCCCCTGCTATCATTAGGGAACAGATACTTACTTTTCTCTCTAAGACCAAGAACACTAAATCAATGGGCCCAGACAATGTCCCAGCATGCTTTCTAAACAGCATGAAACAAGATGTATCATACCCTATGGAATTGCTATTTAACTGTAGCCTTCAAACAGGCTTCATGCCTCATGAATCAAGAACAGTGACAGTCATCCCTCTGCACAAGACTGGGCCATCTATGAAACCTGGAAACTACAGACCCATAATTCTCACTAGTCTCATATGCAAAGCCACATGTAAATGATCAGTAATGACGTAGGACACCTCCAGACATGCAACCCAATTTGGTTTCATCAAGGGTAGATCATGACAACTCATCCTGGTGGACTTCTTTGAGAAGTTCACCAAAGCAATAGATGAGGGCAAAATGGTTCATACTGCCTACCTTGACCTCACTCGGGTATTGCTGACAAACTTATAGAGGTTAGGCACAAAACCTTTTGTAAACTAGTGGATAGCCAGATGGCTCCCTGACAGGATGCAGTAAGTTAGAATTGAGGAGTCCACCTCTACAAAGAGGACAGTCACAAGTGGAGTCCCTCAGATATCGGTCCTGTGACTGCTCTTTTTTGGCATTTACTTCTCTGACGTCAAGGCCAAAGTCAATGGCCTCTGGCTGACTAAATCTGCTGATGATTGTAAATTGGGAGCTGTCATCGAATCACCCATCAACATAAATGTTCAACAAGAAGGGCTAATACAGACAAACAACTGGTGCCAGAGCCATGGACTAAAACTACTTGCCAAGAAATGCATAATAATATCCTTCAGGAAGTCATCCACCCCTGGCAACTATCATATTGACAACACACCCCTAAGAGTTGACCCAGTAGTCAGGGACTTGAGGACACACATATACAGTAATCTAGCCTTTGACCATCACATGCCTACAGTAGTGAGGAAATCTTTTTATGTTGTGCAACTTATAAACAAAGGTTTGGCATCTAGGTCTAAGGAAGTCATTGTTCCACTGTATTCAGCATTCAACAGACCTATCATTGAGTACAATGCCCCCTTTGTTATGTACCTAACCAGGCATATCCAACAGTTGGAATGTTCGCAGAGGTTCATCACTAAAAGAATACAGGGCATAAGTAACATGTTCTATGCAGGCTGCCTCAAACTCTGTTCCTGTATTCTGTATCCTACAGGCTGTTGAGGGGAGATCTATGCCTGGTATACAAGGCATTGTCATATCTCACTCTGATGGAGCTCCTGCTTGTCCACAAAACAAACAGCACTAGAAATACCTGTTCTAAAGACTTAAACCTTGCCTGTGATATAAATATGACCAGCTGGAGAGACAGGTATGTATCTCAGAAACTACCCCTTCTCAGGAACAGGCTCCCCAACCATGTGAAGCAGAGGTCCTTCCTAACTGAATTCAAGTATAACTTGGACAATTGAATAAGGAATAGGAAATTCATCCCTGGTTTGGTATCTATATCTCTAATGGACGCAGGCAGCCTGCAAATAGTTCATCTCTCAGGCCCCTGCTTGTAAATGTTTTACCTGCCAAGACCCTTACACTTATCAAGGGTAGCAGAACTTGTCAGAGATTTGTGATGCATGGCTACCTTAAAAATACCTTTGTGGTCATTAGCCTAGTAAACCTATGAACCTATGAATAATGCAATGCAGTTTAGAAACAGAAGAGTGTTTAGTTATGCAAATATGAGGTAATTGCTTTAGGCTTGATTTAGCCATTGTCAAAACATTGGGATTTGTATTCATTACTAAAAAAATAAAGTAGCTCCTTTTTGAATGAACTTAATTCTTCTTGTTTTTAGATATCTTGTGGAAGGGTTCCCAACTGAAATGTCAGAACTCAGAATGCCAAGTGCCTAAAAGCTGAAAAAATGAACAAAAACAAAGGAGAAGAGTGAATATTAAAAATTGTTCTTCTCCTTAAATCTTCTTTTTGAAGGGGGGGGGCAAACTTTCCCTCACCTCCCCATGTGGGGGGGCAGGCCCTCCACCCCCCAAACTTATACACACACACACAATATATATATATATATATATATATATATATATATATATATATATATATACCGACTCCGAGATTGTCATAACTCAGAGAAAAGGGAATATTCTAGGAAATGGCATCTTGGACTTAGTATACTTAAGTCTGTTCTTTCGGCCATTGAGTCTCCATGTTTCGAGACTCATTCTAGTGGATCCAGATATTTCAAATAGTTACCTGTGAAGTGAGTTCGACACCTCTAGTGCAAGTTTTGAAAAGGCTTTTTAACCTATTGCCTTGGTGAAATGGGATCATGACAAACAGATAGCACTGTTGTTAGAGGAACACAGGGAGTCGCTTTCTGCCTATGTTACAGTCTATTTGCTTGACATGGGCAGTACGTGTAGTAAATCAATTTGAATGTTAAAGAGTTGAGTAGAAAAGTAACCCTAACAATTATTCGTAGCAATTTGAATTTTTCTATAGAGATGCAGTAATATTCTCTAGCCCCACCCAAGGTTATGGATCTGTTGATTTTTTGTGCAGTCACTTGCAGAGCTGGAGTGTTCTGTGGAGAGTTTATAGTGAACAGTGTTAGCATTCTATTTTGGACATTATCTTTCTTAATACTAGAGCTTGCCTAGATTCTCTAAGGAGTTGGTGAGAGTATTTGATTGCTAACCTAAACTGATTGACTTCAACATTTGGAATGTTTTGTTCATTTGGAGCAAGGCTGACTTGCTAGATAAAAGTTATTCTAGGTACCCTTTTACAGTCATTTTTGGCAGTAGGTTGCCTTGAGGGCTGGTAATATTTAATGGGGGACTGGCTTTAAGTTGTGGTGTGCCACAAACAGCATAGCAGTTGATTTGTTATAACTTATTACAAGCTTTGTGTCAGAATTCCAGTTTCCTAGTAAGTTTAAGTCTAGTTGTAGCTTTTCTTGTACTTTGTTGTGTACCATTCAGAGTACAATATGAAGATGACATATGTGTAAAGTGCACAATTAAATGTCATTATATCAAATCATAAATTTTAATAAATACGGAAAAGAGTATTGAACCAAGGTTTGAGCCTTGAGGTACTCCTGATGAAGTGGTTCCATTGTTGGATATGTTAGGACCATGTGTAACAGTAAAAGTTCTATTAGTTAGGTATGAAGCAAATTGACATAGCACACTGTCACCTCTGCCAAAGTTGGTTGGAGGTTTAATTAGAAGGGCTATTTTAACTGACTCAAAAGCACTCTTTAGGACAATGAAAAGAGCAGCTTTTTTGCTCAAAGGTAGCATTAGTTATGGTGTATAGTGCTGTTTGTGTGCCATATTTATTGTGAAAGCCATGTTGGCTGTTAATTAAGAGGTCACATTTGAATATATATTGAACTAGCTACATATACAATTTTCTCCCATTACCATAGCCAAAGGACAGATAATAGAGCTTGGCCTATAGTCAGAGGAGGAGTTGATGCTATTAACTTTGGGATTGTGGACTATGGTAATGTGTTTCCAGGATTAAGGAGTTATTCATGTTGTATGTTTATGAGCAATAATCTGATGTAGTCCAGCTATATGGATAAACTATGGATGTAGTGCTGAGTCTTTTACTGACTAATTTGGAGTCTATGTTTCAGGTTCCCTCAATACCTCCTTAGGGGATACATTCTTGAAGTAGAACAATGGCAGATCACAAATGGAATGCTTTGTGTCTGTTTAGTGGTATTTGTTTCCTGTGATTTAGGAGAATTGTGAGAAGTGGGAGCTATTGATATGAGTCATTTTATATTATTAAGCAGTTCTGTTGGAAAGATCGACTGTCCTTTTGTGGTGGGTTGGATGCCATTTGTCAACTTCAGGATCCTCCAGAAGAGTTGAGGGAGCTTTGCATTTCAATTGTCTATGCCTTATCTAAGCTGCATTTGTTGCACTGGTGATAAGGCATGCTGTTGTCTGAAGTTGAAAAATGTATTTTTGTTAGTATTAGATGGGTCTGTTTTCTACTGTGTTTAGTACATACCTCTCATCCCAAGAAATCTGGACAAGGGAGTACAAAGGCCCAAAAATAGGGACAGATTTAAATAATGCTCTTATAAATTGAGAAAGTTGCTAGAATAACAGGGCAAGCATTAACATGCTTTTTCTAAAGGATATGAATTCTGAAACTCAAATGCATTTGCTGATTTCATTCATCAGATCATACCAGTGATTTGCTAGAAAACCAAAATTTTTTTAAGGAACAGATTGAAATTTTGAGGCAAAAATCTGCACATTCTGTGAAAATCTGGACAGTTGAGAGGTGTGGTTTAGTAGAAAATATGTGTTGTAATGTGATTGTTGCGACTATACATTCTATCCCAGTTGACAGATTCAATCCCTGTGCTGAAAGTTCCCCCCGGATTCTGCAAACTTCTGTGCAAGAATAGCTTATTCTTGCACAAGAGACAATTTCCATGCAGCACAGCAGCGCGCCATGCATATGTATGGAGGCGTGCTGCCATGCTCTAAAACTGACACGGTTCTGTGTGCAGGTGTAGGGGGTGTGTCCAAGAACAGTGCTCTCACAATACACATGCTCCCTGCATTCGTAAATTGCCGTTCGGCAATTCAAAATGAATGAAAGTCTCCAAGGACACTTTTGGAAAAAATAACAGACAGCCATACCTCTTAGCTGTACAGATTTTCACATAAGTTTGGAGTGTTCCTCCTAAAATCTGCATCTGTCTGGCAAATAGCTAGGAATTGAAGTCATTAAATAATGACAAATACATCCTTCAGAAAATTCATACTAATCTAAAGCCTGTCATTCTATCAATGTTCAAGTGTCTAATAGATATTTAAAATATATATTCCTTAATTTTTTTTTCCTGTGTGCAATAAAGTTTAAGCATAGCTGAGAGGGTGTGCCCATCGCGCAGCTATGTACAGCAGAGTTTAAACATCAAAAGAAGCTAAATAGAAATATACACAGCAATTATAGTGAAACTGGAATAGCTTAGTGGTTAGAGCGTTTGCCTAATATACAACCTCTCATGGTTTGAGCCCCACAGCAGTCCATGCATTTTCATATGTGAAACACAACTAAAATGTATTTTTCATAAATAGGTAGTGAATATTATGTATATGCTAACCAGGGTAGTGTACCAGCCCTAAATGTGAGGTGTCAATGAAATTTAAAGTTTAAGCAAGATTTAGCATAGCTAAGCGGATTTAAGCACTGGTAAGCAGGGCTAAGCATCTATCCCTTTAAGAAATAGTTATCTTAGCTAAGCAGGTTTGCCTGGAGCTTAGCTTAGCTTAGCAGTTTCAAAACTGTAAAATCATGGTAAAGGGTGGGAAATTAGTCCTATTTAAACCACCGAGGTGGGACTACAGCTCATAACCAGCTCCCACTGTAGGCACTATGGCAGGTGTAGGTGAAGGTGTGCGCATTCGGGCGCAGCACTGGGGCATTCAGGAGTCCAGGGTTATGGTTGGACTCCTCATTAAAAACCATGAAGGGTGACTGCTGCAGGACCAGTACCAGGTCTCCCAATACAAAGTGGATTCCTAGTACCAACGTGCTTGAGATCTCACCACTGCCACTGGCATCCCTCAGACTGGTGAGCAGGTCCGGCATCAATTTGCCAACTTGAAGCGGAGGAAGAGGGACCTTTTGGACCAGTGGGTCTAAGATGCCTGAGCAGGGAATGCTCCAGCCATGTGTATTAGTCAAAATAAGTGTTCTCCAAAGTCCAGCCTGTGTATGTGATAGATAGGTATGGATAAATGCTTTGCTTATCTCCTGTACAGCTGCAGATGAGAGGAGAGGTCTGTGAACTTGGAAGCCCAGACCAGCAGGTTGCAAAGGCTGCATTGCGAGGCTGGTGAGTAACAATCTAGTTGGTATTATGTAGGGCAAATAAATAAAATGTGGTAGAATGCCACCTTGCAGTATTTAAAAACGGTTATGTTTTTTTAGTAACTGAAGAAGCCAGTAGGAGAGTAATAGTGACATACAGGTTATATATCAATAAAAGTGTAATTACCTGTCAAAAGTGAAAACCCAGACTGGTTGTGTTTACACTGGTATTGTATGACTGGAAAGTTTCATGTACCAAAATCTGATATCAGAATAGTAATGTTGTATTAACCACTGTTTTCCACACTGTGCTATGTCAAAAGGTATGTATAGGAATGTATATAAAAGAATGTTATAATCACAAGGTCAGATTGTACAACATCAAGAGAATTAGAAAGAAAACATTCAAGGAAGTGATAGCAGTTTCTCAATAGCTCACTCTGATGAAACACAAACTTGTTGTATTTTTAGCAGAAACAGCCACTGTACGAATCTCAGGAGTAGTAGTAAGTGGTATGCATAATTTCAAGTAGGATTTTGTGAATATGTGTAGAAACAGTCAGGTAGTGTCAACATAAATTCCCTCCACAGAACTTCCAGGTGAAAGAAGGTATAAAGTAGCTATAAGAAGCCTGTAGTAATACTGCATGCAACGCACACAGTCCAACCCCAAGGCTGCAAATGACAGCAAGATAAGTACATACACCAAGTGGTCTCCCCAAAGAAATGTTCAAAAGTGTCATGCTGTCACAACTACTAGTACCTACCAACAACCAGGGTGACTCGATAGAAATCGAGGCAGACTATGTCAGTAGCGCGCACACACACACACACACACACACACACACACACACACACACACACACACACACACACACACACACACACACACACAGTCTGAGTGCACATATGTAACCCTGACTATATGAATATGGGTAGAAACAGTCATGTAGTATTAACAAACATTCCCTCCACAGGTCTTCCAGGTAGGAGGAAGTATAAAGTAGCTATAAGAAGGCTGTAATTATACTGTGTGCAAACATACCACTGCCCAACCCAATCCCATAGTTGTTGCAATAATACCTGTAGAGTAGGAAGTAGAGCAATGATCATTAAAGCTGGGACCACTGCAAGAATCTACATTTAGGTTCATAGGTTCATAGGTAGGTACTAAGCTATTGGCCCTAGGGCCTATATAACTCTAGCCAAATGGTACCCTGGCTTTTGCCACACAAGAAAATTATTTTCCTGTGCTCCTGTCAAGCAGAGCCACAGAAGTGTTCCCTGGGGTGAATTTCTTATCTCCCATCCAATCATCAAGATTTTACTTGAAGAGTGCTAATGAGGAGGTTTGTTTGATATAGATAGATAGTTTGTTCCAGAGTATGGGAAGTCTCTGAGACAGGAATCTATCCCTCCAACATGTTCTGTTTATTGTGGTGACAAGGTTTAGGTCCCTAGAGTGTGTAGCTTAGAGGGATTGGGGTTTCTTTACATGGAGCATGTCCATCAGCTCTGGGTTTGACATAGCTTTGTATGTTAGGCAGAGATCGTCTCTGAGTAGGCGATATGCGACAGAGTAAAGCTGGAGTTTTTTGAGACGGTCTGCATAGGGCATCTGTTTGAGGCTGGTAATCCTCTTTGTGAGGTATTTCTGTGGCCTTTCCAGTTGTTGTAGATGTCTTGTGAGGTACATACCAAAAGGGGAGTTGCACTCTATAATGAGTCTAATGAGTGACGAATAGAGGGGAACAATGACCTCTTTTTTCCTGGATGAGAAACCGTTTGTGATGAGGTGTGCCATGTAGAAAGATTTCCTGACTACTGTGGCAATGTGATTATCAAAGGAGAGACTACTGTCCACCTGTGTCCCAAGGTCTCTTATCACACTTTCTTTGTTAAGTAGATTACCCCACCTTATCTTCACCAATAATCTAAACACATATATGAATGGGTATGTTTTCCCTCCAAACTTACTGTTGGGACATGTGTCCTGTTGTTCTACAAATGTTGAAATGTATTCCAATTAATGGTCCCTGTTCAAATACTATCATTGGTGGCCTGTTGCTATCAATGTAACCTGTATGCCAGTGTAATGCCTGCTGTGGTTCCATATAAACATGTGTTCTGTTTTCTATGCAAATGTTCAAAATCTGTTGTTTTGGGTTAATGGGAATACTCATGCATGCTGTTATAACTAATCCTGGAATGTGTTTACCATTACTAACCAATATCTGTTCTAAAACTGCAACACCACAGCACATCAGGGAAGGCCAATCCCAGCAGATCTGCCTCTCCTGCCTCATCTGGCCATGGCACTGGGCCCCAGCATGTCTGGGACCCACCCTGGGACCTCCTAGTCCGCTGGTCCTGCACCACCTTTGGGTTGAACCATGTCAGGGGATGGGGCTTGACCCCCTGGGCACGGGCATGGACAGGATTCTCTCACCCAAAACCAGGTCCAGGGTCTGGTGAGTAACTAGCTCCACAAGGAATTGGTAGATTTGCTATGCCAGTTTGAAGGCTGCGTGGTGCAATCAGAGGGTCAGCCTGCTCTTTCTGCTCAGCTCCCAGCACAGCCACCTCCGGGGTCATGAAGGTGTAGTGGTGACTGCCCATAGGTGGGGACCTCAGTCCGACTGTATCCATTTGGGGGCTCTTGGGATTCCGATTACCAAATACCCCTCCCCATCCAATGTGTTTACCCCAAAATGTGTCACATACCACCCCTGTATGCTGTCTTTTCTGTCTTGTCTGTCTTCCTACCCAACCTACCTCCCCAAATATACCTACTATCCTTCCCCAACATCTCACTCTCACCTTAAAAAAAAAGGGCAATCTGTTCCCCAGAAAAAAATGTCGCCCCATACATAGCTGTCCATTTTGCACACATGTCCAATAGACACATGTAATCTTATCTAACAGGCTTCACAACACATTATTATTTCTTTACCCCTTTCTCTCAGGGGTTTGAGTGCCCAAATTTACCCCCAAATTCAGTATATATGCAAAGCTGTTGCTGTAGAAGAAATGGCCAGCTATGGACCTTCCCAACACCCATCCTGCATATCCCTAGCTATCTTTCATATTGTTTTACCTTCTTCATGCCCCCTTTTTCAATACTTCCCTATCACCCCTTTTTTCTTTTGTTTTAAAAAAAAATTAGCACTAAGCCTGTTTGCACGGTGCTAAGGGATGCCTACACAGATTAAGAACTTTTGAGGCTAACTGTCTGTAAGCATAATGAACTGGAAGTTAACATTGCTTACCACCATGCAAACCCACTTACAACTGCTTTAAATTGCCTTACCACTCTATATCCAACAGCCCTTGTTCTGTCCAGCAAAAAAATAATCAACACTTGCAAATCTTGAACCCTGCACACCATAGCCATAGCAATTTAACACTAAGCCATCTGAGCAGTAGATACGACTAATGTTTATTCAAACATATCACGCAGCACAGTCATTCAACAGTAGGGAACATGTATATATATATATATATATATATATATATATATATATATATATATAGCTGAGGATTGAAGTCATCAGGTAATGACAAACACTTGAGTTTAAGACGCCACATCCTTAAGAATATTCAACGTAATGCAAACGGTATCATTCTATGAACTTCCTATGTTTGTAAAAGGAATATTTAAAGTCTGTCTCTATTTATCCCCCCATCATTTTAGGCTTTGTCCAGATGTGATGCTCTGAGAGCTTGTGAGGTATGATCCCAGCTCAGGAGCCTGACTCACCCTGGGAAAGGACAGCTCATATATGACAACCACAGGGGTGTTTGTCAAACACTTGTGACTGCGCCACTGTTAGGCCAGTTAATGTGATGTTTTCCATATCCATGTTACCTGTGATTATGAGTATGACACATGCTTGCCTTGTAAAGCTAAGATACCTATAGAGGGCATGTGTATAGTAAAGTACTGTTGCACACATGTGTGTTGAACTGCATGTGATTATATTGAATTAATAACATTCAACTGTATAGTGTTCTGCTGGACAATAAGCAAATTTGTGACTGATATCTGTAGTCACATGCACCTATACCTGTGTTATGTCAGCCAAACCACTGGTAGGTCTGTGAGCAATGACATTGTAACATAATAGCCTACTTATGACTGTTGGACATCCTCCAGGTTATCACAGTGATGTCAAACCCTACTGTGCAATCAATGTACTAATGTATGGTGCAGCTGTATTAATACAGTATCAATGCTGATGTCCCTTTTGACTCCCATTTATGTGTGCCATTGTCCAGACGTACTGCTATAACTGGTGAGAAGTATGATTGAGCAGAAAGACTGTAAATACAGTGTCCATTATAACATACAACATAAATGTATACCAGCTATCCCATGAAAACATGTATGCATGCATATGTTCAGCTGGAAGGCACAAAACTAGTCACATGGGTTTCAAGCATTCAGGTACATAGGTTGTGCATGTTGCACATGTGTGTAATATCAGTGTCAGTGCATACAACAGACATAAATGTGTACAGCTACTGGGTGTTGCATTGCCCTGACACTGATATGGGTGCTAGAATAGGCATGATTATCAGGTATTAATCAGAGAAGTGTCCACCTGTCTTATGACCCTCTATCCATGCCTACCACTACCAGCTATGTTAACACCTATATACAGCGGATATCACAAGTGTACACATCCCTGTTGGAATTGGGTCTATATTACCAAAGTGAAAAACCCTATGCGCGAATACCAAAACATTGACTCCTATACCGCGAACTGCGAAAATCCCGAACGCACTAAACCGCGAAAAAAATATATCGAACTGTCATAGTCGGCCAACCCCACCACCCGCTACATACTACATACCCAAACAAAATAAATAAACCACATACATACACTAACCAAACCCTACTTCTAACCTAAACTAAAGTACCAAAACCCTACCACCAACACTAAACTAAACCCCACAAACACAACTATCTATGCACTCTCTTTAACACCTCCTTAACCTTAAGGTCCGTAAATAAATAAAACACATACATACATTTAAAAAAACCCTACCTCCAACACTATACTAAACCCCACATACACAACTAACTATGCAATATTCTTAACCCCTCCCTAACCCTAAGGTCCATAACTACCACACACTTCCACTCACACATACACCCAAAGAAAATAAATAAAACACATACATATATGTAAAAAACCTACTTCTAACACTACACTAGCTCTTACATACATTACCTATCTATGCACTTACCTTAACCCAAATCCTAACACTAAATTCCTATCTATCGCACACTTACCTTACGGAGCTATTCCGCAGATGGGCCAACCAAAACAAATAATTTCAAACTTTGTGGTTTTAAACTTTCACAGTTTACGTAGTTTGCACAATATGGGTCAACATCTTCGTATTTGCCTAAAGGAATCTTTGCTCTCGTAATAGGAACCCATTGGAATGCCAGGTATGTGTGCTGTATGACAATCAGAAGATCACTTTATAATGTTTCTCATCTTGAATGTGACCCCTAACCTGTACAATTTCATTGAAATACAATCAAAGGTGTTTCTAGGAAGGTGAGCAACTATTGCCAAGTGAAGATGTGCCATGATGTTAGAATCCAGACCAAGACGGATGAATGCTGTAACCATCTCAAGAGGTGCATACACAACATATCAGTTTAAGGGTGTGCACATTCATTCAACTGGCTTATTTTTTGTTTGTTTGTGTCTTACTGCTTTTTCCCGGTTAGGGGTCGCCACAGCGGAACTTCGGTCTGCTAATGATTGGCAGTAGAGTTTTACGTGCTGGCTTGCCGGGCCTAACGCACAACCTTCAATGAAGGAGCGCCCATTCACGCATGTCGCCACACAGAAGACGCTCTAACTGAGAATCGAATGGGCAACGTCTAACTGTGAGGCGACAATGCTACCACAGCACCACCACATTCAACTGGCTTATTGTATTGAGTATTATTTCCATATGTTTACACTGACAAGATTATGTTTTCAATTGAATTGTACAGGCTACAGGTCACACTACAGGTGGGAAATGTTATGACATGAGTTATTGTGGTGTCATGTTCTAATTGCACAAAAAACAGGCAGTGTATCAGGGGTGTGTACCCTTTATATCCACTGTAGCTATATAGACTTAGCAGTACCTGACCTGTATATCCAGCCCCCACCAAGGTAGAGTAATCCCCTTTGATGGACAGCAGCAATACACAAACCGCATAATAGGTTGCTTCACTGGCTGTACAGGGACACATAGGTGCAGGCAACAACTTGAAAGCAAGTCCAACTATATCTGATCAAGCATGCAAGTTCACACTCCTCCCCTCAGCAATGGTAAGCATGCATGTATTGCCTACTGATTGGCAACAACAACATATCTCCATGGGGCATAATAACATCACTGTCTGCTCCAAATGAACTCAAGCATGTGCTCACAGCTCCATCACACTCCACAGTCAAACACATACTTGCCACCATCCACACACCATCCTCATGGAAAATGCCCACTGTCATCCCTCTACACAAAAATGAATGGAGAACAGAGGATTATGCAATCAAGTGCCCAACATTGGGATGAACAAGATAGCTCAGGGACAGCTGTGTAATGCAAGCTGCTATAGTCATGATAGCTTGGAGGGTTTTGGTGTAGTGTGGATTATTTGCAAGTAATAACCACTGTTGATGTACATTTTGACAACCATATGAGGTCCTGTAACCTTTTTCCTGTTTATGTCTTTCAGGTAACATGCAGAGTGCTCCCCTACCAATATTCTCTGTTGGGGAACCTGACATCATCACCCAATATGTGATTGGACATTATGCCCTGTTATTTGGATGTAGAGCAGAAGATGTGAGGGAGAGGACAGCCCTGTGAAACAGTGTGGTCCACAGGCTAAATGATGCCGGGCTGCACAGCAGAACCTATGAGCATGTGCAGCATCGGGCCACTGACCTCATTCGCCATGCCCATCAATGGGCTGCTACTGTAGCGAGGGACCAGCTAGCCACAGGTGGGGGCCCAGCCATCCAGCCCCCACTGACACCCACTAAGGAGTTCCTCACCAAACTTCGGGCAAAAGCACAAACCATGATGCTGAGGGAAGCATTGTGGAGGTGGGTTGCACAAATACACTGAATAAGGAGTGTGCAGGTAAGGGCCCAGTGGGGATTAGTACACTAATGGATCAGACATACATGTATCTGCAATGTATCTACATGCATGTGTCAGGTCCAATTGTAATTGTGGATGGGGTTTTCTAATACACTGAAGTGCACATCTATGGTGAGGACAGGACATTGTGTATTATTGCTGTTAAATGTGCAGACTTGCTGCATCCATCCTGTACCAAGGCCACATGTGAGTCTGCTGACAATAACTCCCTCTCACAACTACCTAGGACCCCCTGGTCTGCATATGGGACAGCAACCTGAAGCTGGTGAGTATGACATGGTTCTGTTGTTGCCTGGCAATACCCCAGGCATGTGAAATGCATGCAATTTACTATGCACACAGCCATCAGTAATAACTATATTGCTTTATGTAGTAGCTTTATTGCTTGTTATTCATGTTCACTTGTGCTGGGGTTAACTGCATTGCATCCCAATGGTCACCACTGGGGCCTATCTGACGTGAGTTAAACTTTCCTGTAGCATACCTCACAACTTGTCAGTGCTAAGACTTCTGGACAGAGGCCAGCAAAATGGCCTGCGCAAATGGCATAAGGTAGGGTCATGCGTGACACATTAGTGGTATACAGTGGATATAAATTGTGTACACACCCCTCTTAAGATGCAAGGTGTTCCTGTTACATACAAATTAGGACCACACTATGACAGTCCACACCTCTTCCAGCCTTTAATGTGACCCATAACAGGAACAGTTCACTTTTAAAACCAAGCATCTGGACTCATTTATTGCACCTACAAGGCTGGCTAACTTTGAGGGTGGCAGACGTTGTATCAGCATGATGTTTCAGTCAGGTATGATACCTTATGCTTCCATATGTGTCAGTGCACTCACTGTGGCCTATTTGGCTATAATATCACATACATGGACATTGTTAATGTACACAGACCATTTCTGACCATGTATAAGTTGCAAGCATAAGGATATTCCAGACACATCTATACAGAGGACTGTACAATGGTTTAATCTGCTGCATGTGAGGCAGATGCTGTTACCACACTATATAAAGTAATGGTAGTGTGTGGTGGTCTCTAGCCGTGTATGGTATACACATCAAAATGGTATAAGCCACACAACATATGATACACACACACACACACACACACACACACAAACAGTTGTCAGCATTAGGATTAGAACTCCTGCCTGTCTAGTTCTTCCTACTATAGTGCTACACTGTTATCAGATGCACCACATAGCCTATACAGTTTCATCTCTTCCAAAGGTACTTCTAAGGTGGATGACATCAACTGGACTACTAAATTGGAGTGAAGGGAAGTGTAAAGGGTAGTACACAGGTCAAAAATAGTATAAGCCAGATAGTACATGGCTCACACACACATACATACAGACACACACACACTTGTCTGCTGTAATGGAGAGGTGGTTCACTTGCCAGTATTGGGATTAGAACTCCTTCCTATCTAAATATATTTACTATAATATTACACAGTTACCACATGCACTACAGAGCTTGCTAAACTTTCATATGGCCAAAGCTGATGATAACTGCACAGCTGTGGTAAAGTATTACAGGGGGCAGACAGTTTGCCTTCAGTTCCACCTGTACATCATGCTAATTTTCCCTGTCTTGCACTTCAACTAGCATTATGGCTTGGCACTTCACCAGGTTATTGTATCAAGAAGTGTGGCACACCTGGCAGCCATCAGCAGTACTCATTCATCACAGATGTAGCTCCCGTACTTACTAGTTATGTCCCCCCTCCTGGCATGTTTGAAGGGTGCATATCTGTGCTTTCACTCATTAACCTGGAGCACTTGTCCATTCTGAGGCACTGTTGCAACTGTCTCATGTACACAGACAATACTCCACTCTAAAGTCCAAACACTCAGACCTGTGACGGTTACCCATATATCACCTAATGTAGACATATGCACTCTCCAGCAAAGACTTGACTAGCAGGTCAAGAGGATAAGATCAACACCTGAACCACACCATGTGAAACATGTAGCTCACCATGACATCCACTTTGACAGCCATGACATACAGTGAAAAGCCACACACCCACCTTCCCAGAGGCACTCAATGGGCATTTACCCAAACAGCACAGGCCAGCAAGACAGACATCCACTCATACACCATGACATGGCACATGCCAAGGGACACATATTTAACCTACACATTGTGCCCCTCAACCTAAGCTCCGAAGGCTAACCACCTTGCACAATACAGTGATCATGAGTAACTCAATACTGAGGCACACGCATATCCCACTCACTAAGTTGAGTATGGAGCAGGTAACAGCCAAATATCTATTGCATGCCTGGATCCAACACGTGACACATCCAGTCATGGCACTCCACAACAACTATGAGTATCACTCTGTATCCATGTGGGTGTGGATGACATGGGACACACCTCCCTGGACTACATGACAAGAGACATGACAAGAGACATGGTTGAACTCTCTAATTATGTGGCCCAGGCAGGTGTAACAGTAGCCCTGGGCAGTGTACCGCTGTCACTCAGAATGATGCTGCAGTACTATCAACATTGGCTTACATGTTATGTGTCATTTTCAGGGGATCCATAGGTTCATAGGTACAAAGGTTCATACTAGGCTATCTGCCCTAGGGCATTTATAAGCCTAGCCAGAATGTGTTTGGCTTTCGCCACCCATTTTACATTTATTTTGCTATGCCCTTTTTCGAGGTTAGTATACTATGCCTCTATCTAACAGTGACACAGAAGTGATACCCGGGGTAAACCTACGATCTCCCATCCACTCATCAAGATTCCTCTTGAAGAGAGTCAATGAGGGACTCTGCCTAACCTGGACTGGGATTTTATTCCAGAGTGAAGGGAGCCTCTGGGTTATGAATCTGTCCCTCCAGCATGTCCTATTTATTTCAGTGCTGAGGTTCAAGTCTCTCGAGCGTAGCTCGATGGGATTTGGATTTTCTGAGGTGCAGCATGTCCATTAATTCCGGGTTGGACATGGCTTTATACGTCAGGCACAGATCTCCTCTGAACAGGCGGTATGCCACTGAGTAGAGCTGGAGTTTCTTTAACCGGCAGCATATGGCATCTGTTTGAGCCCTTTGATCCTCTTGGTGAGGTACTTTTGGGGTCTTTCCAGTTGCTGCAGGTGTCTGGTAAGGTACATCCCAAAAGGCATTGTACTCAATTATGGGCCTGATGAGGGATGAGTAAAGAGGCACGATGACCTCCCTGATCTAGATGTGAATCCCTTCATGATTAGGTGGGCTATATAAAATGTTTTTCTAACCACTTTGGCCACGTGGTTGTCAAATGAGAGATTGCTATCAACTTGGGTCCCCAGGTCCCTAATTACTTCTTCTGTACTTAATGGATTTCCACCTATGTGGTAATTTGTGGGCACTTTGTTTTGCCAAAGGGGATGACTATACACTTTTGGCATTTAGCTTGAGGCCATGACTCTGGCACCAGTTGTCTGTTTCTATGAGGCCCTTTTGGAGGATGCTTGTGTCGGCTGGAGAGTCGATTATGGCACCCAGTTTGCAGTCATCTGCGAACTTGGTCAGCCACAGTCCTTCCGTGTTGGCCTGTACCTCCGAGAAATATATACCGAACAAGAGAGGTCCCAGGACTGAGCCTTGTGGGACACCACTTGTAACTGGTTTGGAGTCTGACATGGCTCCAGCAATTCTAACCATGTGGGTTCTGTCCTTGAGCCAGTTTGCAATCCATCTAGTGACATAGGGTTTATATTTAAGCTGGTGAGCTTATCTATAATGCCCGAGTGGGGTATTGTATCGAAGGCTTTTGCGAGGTCCAGGTAGGCTGTGTGGACCACCTTCCCTCGTCAATGGCCTTGGTAACTGTTTCAAAGAAATCAACCAGGTTTAAGAGGCAGGATCTGCCCTTAACAAAGCCGAACTGGGTAGGATCCAGTGTTTGTAGGTCCCCAATATCTTTATTTATGAGGTCCATGATGATCCTTTCCATAGCTTTGCAGACCAAGCTAGTCAGGCTTATAGGCGATAGTTTCCAGGATCCGTTGAGGCACCACCTTTATGGAGAGGGACCACTGTTGCTGTACGCCACTCTTTGGGCACATATCCTGTAGTAAGGCTGAGATTGAACAGTAGTTTTATGTTTGGGTTTAGCTCTTCTTTGAGTTCATGTAGGACGAGCCGGGACACCATCTGGTCCCATTGATGCTGTGTTTTTGCTTTGGAGAGGGCGGCTCTTACCTGAGCATCTGAGATGTCAGGGGGGCAGCACTCTGCTGGGATAGATATTTGCCCTTTTGGTGGGGAGGGGGGGGGGAGTTTGCGCTGAACCTGTCAGCTAGGACGTTGGCAATGTCTGTGGGTTCGGTGTATTTTTTGTCATTTTGGACTAATTCTGAGCATATCTGGGAATTACCACCCAGGTTCCTAACATAACTAAAGAAAGCCTTGTGATTATCCTTAGTGTCCTGTACAATTTTTCTCTCGAAGCTGGCCTTAGACAATTTTATGTGTGCCCGTAGTTTTTTGCTAATACTGATCAGTGATGCCTTCCCTTTTTGGGATTTTGCTTTATCATTTAGTAGCTTCCTCCTTCTATTGTATAGTTTGTTTATGGCTGGGGTCCACCAGACAGGACGTCTGCCTTTGGAGGATTGGGTCTTGGTTTTATTTGGGATCGCATGATCCATGCATTCCTGAAGGTGTTCATAGAATGCGTTTATAAAGGATTCTGTGGTCTGGGCTGTATTTTCCACAGGCCCGGGGGCTTTGAAGGATTCCACCTGAGTTTTGAGGAGTGTAAAATTTGCTTTAGAGAAGTTTTTCACTGTGATTTTCTGGGCAGGGGGTGGGGTCGGGATGTGAATATCCAGTGAGATTAGTTTATGGTCTGATCTTACCAGTGAGGGATACACTTCTGGTCTGGAGCATAGAGTCCCCATGTTGGTGATGATCAGGTCCAGTATGTTTTCCCCTCTTGTGGGAGTGGTAACAAGTTGTTCCATAGCATTTGAGTTTATAAATTCTAGGAACCTTTGGGCTAGGGTGTTGGAGCTAGAGTAATGCTCCCAGTCTATGTTTGGGTAGTTGAAGTCGCCCAATATAATGGTGTTTGGAGAAACCTTCATATTTTCCAGTGTTCTCAGGAAGGCCGAGTGGGGTTCCTGGTTTTGGGAGGGTGGTCTATAGCAGGCTATAAACTGGAAGGCAGTTTTACCCACTGTTAGTTGCACATGGATAGTCTCTGATGCTTCGTGCTTTGCCACCAACCTGGAGGTGTGGGTATCTTTGATGAATATCGATACTCCCTCCTTTTGTGGTTCGGTCCAAGTTTTGGGGCGAAAAGCATGGTATGAGGTATAACCTGGTAGTGCTGGGGTGCTCTCGAGCCCTGAACCAGGTTTCTGTTACTGCACAGATATCAATGTACTCCTTGCTAAGGAGAGTTTCGAAAGTCGTGTATCTTGAGGTTTAGACTTCTGGCGTTGAGTAGCATTACTCTTAGTTTCTTATCCCTTGTGATACCTATGGAGGTGGGTTTGTCTTTTGAGCCTTGCCTAAAAAGGCACTATGGGGTAGCAAGAGCCTTTGCCAATATCCAAAGCCCAGGGTGACAGGTGCAAGCTGTCCCTAGCGAAGCATCGTGGCTTGTCGAGCATATCATCCCAAGCTGACAGGCATTGGATCCCCTTTGAATGACACCAGTACTTAAGCCAATTGTTGAAATTGGTCATCTTGTCTTCATATTGTGGCATCATTCTTGGTGAGGGTAAGATGCTACTCAAGGTCAGGGTCATACCGGCCTGGGCTACATGCTCAGAGAGCTCCTTTATGTCTCTTTTCATGTAGTCCAGGGAGGTACGTCTCAGGTCATTCACACCAGCATGGACAATGACTGAGTCATATTTGTACTTGCCTTGGAGTGACCTGAGTGCTTGTGTTATGTGGCGGATCCTAGCACCCGACAGGCTGCTCACCGTGACCCTCTCCTTGTTCAGCCTGGTGAGCGGACGCCAGTGTGCCTGACGATAGAGTCACCTATTACAAGTGTATCAGGTGTGTTGTTTAGTCTTAAGGGCTGTGACTGTTTGGCACACTGGCTTTGTGAGATATGTGTTGCACGTGTTTTGTTTTGGGGTAGCGGCTGCTTGGGTGTCCGCTTTGGAGGTCTCTGCTGCTTCGGCAGATCTTTATTTAGAGCCTCCAGTATGTTTTTGTGTGATTATGTGTTTGGTTTGCTGTCGTGGTAGGTCTATGTGAGACTGGAATTGTAGTGAGTATGGTTTCCTTCTCCTCCTGACTGGTTATGCCAGTACTGAGTTGAGAGCTTAGCCTCCAGTTTGGCTATATGGTTGCATCTCTCACATGTGTTGGAATTTGTTGGGAGGAGGAGAGGGTTGTCTGTGTACATGAGGCAGTTGTAACATTGCCTCAAGATTCCCAGATTCACCAGCTGGACCGGAGAGGAGATTGACAACTGACCTTTGGACATGCTAGAATAATATTGGGAATTCCTTAATAATTGAAAACCAGGGCCAGTGGGGAGTGAGGGTGTAGTGCTTTTAATTTTTAGTGCTGACTTATATAATTGCTTTAGTGATCAAGTGCCAGGTAACTTAAGTGCAATGTGTTACAGGTAACTTAAATGCAAAAACGACAAACAGTAACTTTCTTTCAAGTGAAACAAGGAAATAAGTACAGTAAGCAATGCAGATATCACTAGTGAGCCACAGAAGCGCTGACTTAGGATGACATGATTGACAGAACCCAACGACGTGCCACAGATGTCCTACATCTGTCACTGTTGGGTTTCCAGGTACTGGCTAAGTGTCCTGCCACTCCTATGATGCCTTATTAGGCAGTACTCCTAATGTTATTACCACCATAACAGCTACACGTGTATGCAATCTAAGGGTCATGCTGCTCCACAGGAGACATCTAATTGTCAGGATGCAGTCATTCATAGTAGTCATTGGAGTGGAGGACACATGTCTGCTGTAATGGAAAGGTGGTTCACAGCAGCAGACAGCAGATCTGCAGTATCAGGCTACGATGCATTACACAGCTGTCAGCCCCCAAACATGGACCACACCACACCTTCACAGGTGGTGTCTCCATATTCATTATGGCTAGGAAAACCTTCAGACTAGTATCCCATCATAATGCATTGGAGATACTTCAAATACAACTGCATTGGGGTAATTGTGCAATCCAGACCATAGCCTGCTATGGGTCCACATCTATGTCCCTAGACTGTCAATGCACATTCCTCAACACCCTGCCATCTACAATGGTCCAATGCAATGCTAACATAGCATGAGTCTTCAACTACCCCTCCATCACCTGGGGAAAGTAGCCAATCACCAGTACAGTGGCCCAACACTTCTGCGATTCATCATTTCCATTACCCTGGGCTAGCTCATACTGACACCCGGTAGAGGATGCAACAACATTGACCTGTGTTGACTACTTAAATATGGGACTGTTACTCATCCACGGATGTCAGTCCCTGCATGGTGAGATTCACACAGGCTGTAATCAACATGGAACTCAACATGTCAGCCACAGCCCCCACAAAGGTAACCACCTTGAAAAACCTTTCCAAAGCTGACTTTGCAGCCATGAAAACAGGGGTGGATGTCTTCACTGCACCCATGGTAATGGGAAATAGCTGCATGACTGTGAAATCATACATATAGGCACTGTACAAATAAGTCCTTGAATGCATGGTACTAGCCAGAGCCATCAGAACCCAGACACTGTCCTCCAAACACTGGGAGACAATGTGATGGTCCCCTGCCATTACTAAAGTGTACATCATTAGGAGGACACTGCCGCAGAGAAAGATGGTGTCCTATGACTGTTGAACTCCCTTATTAGCCTCAAAAACAATTGTTGATCCCTAATGGAATTCCCTACAGGCATCTATGATGGCAGTTATGCAGCAGACACTGACGACAGTCACAACAGCCTTTGATAGTTGAATCAACAACTGCCACAGCATTAAACACAAGTGTTGTGAGTTATTGAACAACGCTAATACCTATCCTGAGACAACAGATATTGGCCACAGTCATGGTGTAACACATTCAGTGCCAGCTTTACCCCTTTCTCTCCCCACAAATGAATTGCTGAGCGAATGTGTTCTCACATGCTGCATCCCATTTCTGTTCTAGGCATCTTTGTGTCACCAGGATGTGGGCCTGCAGCAAGACCACGGGGTATGGCAGTGTGGTAACACATCCACCATGTCATAGGCAGGGTACAGTATGTGCACAGAAATCCCTGGTCTGTAACACAGTGATTGCATATGCCTCACAGGTTATAGGGCTGAGGGTTGTACATAGGTATATGTTGACTTACAACATCTATTATAGAATGGAGAATGGTACATGTTGTGGTTTGGACACACCTCTGATTGCTAATAACCACAGCCACAGGGGATATTCATCAACCAAACACACTGAGATTACTGTTCACATAAACACACACACACAGACACACACACACACACACACACACACACACACACACACACACACACACACACACACACACACACACACACACACACACTTGCCAGTACTGAGATCCATAGGTTCATTGCTTCACAGGTGTGTAGCAGGTTAATGGGCCTTACAGCTCCACAAGGCTAGCCCAATGGAGTACCCTGGCATCAGGCCACATGAAAATAGTCCCCAGTGTGACTCAGGAGTATAGTCACTGCAGTGGACCCCAGGGTGGGTATTGTATTCCCCATCCACTCATCCAGATTTCTGTTGTGAGTGGTCAGTGATGTGCACTGCTTCACATGTATGTGATTTATAGTCCATAACGTGGACAGTGCCTGGGTTGTGCACATGTCCAACGTGCATGTTCTTTGAAGTGTTGAAGTGTGCTTGAGGTCTCTGAGGCATATTGTGTGGACAGACTGGTATCTTCACAAGTAGCGTTCCTGATCTCATTTGGTGAGACCTGGCTATGTAACTGAGGTAGTGATTGCACCTACATAGACAGTATGATACAGGGATTCATTGGAGTTATTGGCATCTGTCCATACAGAGCATGTGTATAAGGCATGGTATTCCCTTTGTGAGATACGTTTGCAGACTCTACAGTTGTTGTAGGTGTCCAGTGGGAAACATGGCAAAAGGGCCACTGTACACGTTGATTGGGTTAATGAGGGGAAAGAACAGGATGCCATGTCATTTTGTTTGCTGGATAACACACACTCAGTCAGGAGTTGTAACATATCAGAGTATTTTCTGATGTCAGTGGCACTGTTGTGGTCAACAGGCATGTAGTCTAATGCAATCACACCATGGGTACTATCTGTGAGGCAATTTGCAGGAGATCTACTGATATAGTGGCTGCTGCCTAGCCAAGTGTGTTTGTGTATGATTCATGGGTGGAGAGTGGTCTCTGAGTATTAGAAGGGTTGTCTGTATTGTTCACTAATCCATACTGTCACATAGTGATTGCACATGGCACTAGACATTTAGGGGTGGGGATTGTCTACACCAACCTCTACAGTGTTTGACAACTGCTGGCCTTGTAATGTGGAAATTGGGACATATACTATGTCCTCAATATAATAATTTAGCAACCCCCCCCATGTATCCTGTTACACAATCACCCCAACACCCACACAGGATACTAATGACACACACATGCCACTCCTGAGTTTCGAACCCTTACATAACTATGAATTGCTACTACAGGGTTACGTATTTATTGTACCTGCCATGGAGCTTATAGGATGGATGTTGTCCCAAGGTACTTATAAGGTGAGGAACATCATCAGCCCATGTGAATACTGGCATTGGGTGATGTAGTGGGTGAGAGATTTCACAAAATATTTTACCCTTCACACACATTTAAACTTGCCAGGAGTGAGGTGCAAACCTCTATCGAACTATGTTTTCAAACCGTTATATTATGCATTTACCACACGCACCACTGAACTAACATGGTTTAGGTTTGCCAACAGGTACTTCTAAGGTGAATGATATCTGCAGGACTGCTAAAGTCAGGAACTCAGAAGTGTACTGGGAGTAAATGGGGCCAAAAATCTTTAATGTATGGACATATATATGTACACAGACACAAACAACTGCCAGGAATGAGACACTGTTCTGCATTTATCGCGCACACCACAGAGAATATAGATAGAACATTATCCAAACATACCTCTAAGGTGAGTGACATCAGCAGCAGTGCTAAAGAAAGGGGTAAGGGAAGTGTAGTAAGTGTGAATGACCACAAAATCAGGTCTCTACTAAGACAAACACACTCTTTCACACAATCGCACACATTTTCAGTTTCTAGAACCAGGATTAGAACTCCTACCTAACTAGTTTGGTACACTATAGTATTACGCAGTTATCGCAAGCGCCACAGAGCTTATATGTCGGAGAGCTGTCCAAAGGTATTTTTGAAGGTGAGTGATATCAGCAGCAGTGTTGAAGGAGGAGTAAGGGAAGTTTAGTGAGTGTGAATGGCTTCAACCACATTCATCTAGAAACACACATACACACGCACACACACGCACACACACGCGCACACACACACACACACACACACACACACACACACACACACACACACACACACACACTCACAAACAACTTTACTTTTGACAGGACTGAGATTACAACTGCTACATAGATACTTATTTGTACTGTAGTGTTACACAGTTATCACAAGCACCACTGAAATTATAGGTCTGAGGGCTAACCAAAGGTATTTATACAGTGAATGACATCAGCACATCATGTGATATAGGACAATGGGATTTATACTGGGTGGGAAAGGCCTCATAATGGGATTCTCTCTGTTGCTGTCTATCTTTCTCTTCCCCACGTCTCTGTGTGTGTATGTTTGACATACTATATTATGTTGGCCTTAGATATGTGTGAGTATTCCTATCCAATGTGTGTGTGTGAACTATAAATGGTGTACAATTTGGTGTGTGTGCACAGACTGCTGCGAATAACCAATATCTGTAGTCCACTGTGTTGTGAGACATGGGCTTCATTTCTCTAAGTGTAGGAGCATGCTCAGTATGACCTTCTATATTGAGTGTGTGCATCCATTCCAGGGAGGGTTGGACTCCAGTTTAAGGTTTTGTCTGCTACAGCTTCACCTTTCAAACTGTTTCTGCAGGATATCTGTAGAAAGGTTGCCAATATAGAGACACAATGGGCATAACATATGGGGGATACTGTCACTATTGCTGTCTGTGCTGCTTGTGTGAAATGTTTGGTTGTAGCATAGATTTTCCGACATATGTACTGTTTTACACTGTGATGTATCATGTCATCAACTACTGGCAATTATTATTCTTTGCTCACAGTTATTTACCAGGGAAATACAAGATGAATGAAGCTGAGACCAATATTCTAAGGGATATAGACTACACATTCTGGTACACACCTCCATTGTGGAGGGATAGGTACAGACAATAGACTGCTGGTTCTGTGTCAATGGTCCAGCACCTTGTTAGTATGCTGGCTGGGGATTCCCTCCTTGTGCTTTTCTCAACTTCATGGAATGGCCATATCCTGCTGGGGCCATACCTATCAGCTGTACAGATACACCCAGGTTATCCAAAGGCAGGACTCGTATATCTGGTCAGTTTACCTTCACATTGTGGTTTACAAGCAGTTTTGTGGCTATTCATTCATGGGTTTGCAGTCAGGGAGTAGTATGGGTGGATATTAGAGTTTCAGGCTTCACACATTCCATGACATCCATGCTTTTTCACCCCCCCCCCTCTGTTATTCTCTCCTCTTCCTAACGTTATGTAAGCAATATCTCAGAGGTATCCCTATAGTTGGGCCTTTATCCCAGTAGTATTTATGGTCTGGTCCACAGACCTTGCAGTAGGACATGGGGAGGCATGCTACTGGCATTTGTCAACATGGCCTTGCATTTGTTTTCTGTTTACTGTGTTAGGTTGTTAGTTGGGACCCTCTGACATTTCGTACATTGGCACTATGGGTGAGGCGTTGCCTTTTCCAGAGGACTGTTGGCCATTTGAGAGTGCCGCAGGCCATCTGTTACTGCATTTCTACGTGGGATTGTGGGGGAGGGGGTGCACACTTGCAGACTTTAAACATTTGCAATGACTGCACTAGTATTTTGGTTACTCTGCTGGTTTCCATTTCATATTGTATTGTGACCTGTCATGCAGAAAGGAGGCATATCAGTAGAGTACACATGTTAGATCTTAATGGCATATATTTCAGTTTCAGACTTCTTACCCTTCAGAACTAGAATGCAACTGACAGACTTGTTGTAGTATGTCTGTGTAGGTCTGGTGAGGGGCGGTTCACCATTGCCATCATTTGAGGGCCTTAGCCCGTCCTTTCTTTATGGTCATCTACACCTGTCCTGCTAGGTGATGCTGGTGGCGGGTATGTGACCCTCATTTACATCCATGTGTGTGACCTATTGACACCCACCTTTATTTGGGCCATCACATGTACTGCAATGGGGGTTATCACCTTGTGTAGTTTATCCTAGTATGTAGACACCAGTATTTGTTATGAATTTCCTGCTGACCCATATAGCTGTCGGCTGCCATCTCATTCAGCCACCCAATTCCTTTTCATGCTTGCATCCATATCATGCATACAAGTAGGAGAACATACTGCTCCATTCAGTAATTGATAGGAAGGGTGACTTACCTTGTTGCTGGGCCAGTATTGAGGATGGTGCTGGAGGACTGACTATGTTGGATGCACATAGTACACTCCCTATACATGATAGAGCTCAGGTAGTGTCATGTTTGGCATCGCTTTTACTGTATGTGCGAGTCAGAGAGAAGTATCAGTCCCTGGGTCCCTACAGTGTCGGTGTATGTGCTATACATTGCCTCTTTGCCAAGGCATGAGCATACTGGGCATGCCTCCTTCTGTCTACAAGGGCAGGCTCAGGATGTTCCTCCTCCTAGTCCCTCTGTGCCTGTGCTGGCCTTGGCAATGGTGGGGTGTGTGTGGCGTTGCCCTGTGCTATTCCTGCTGCAGCTGTTTCTGCAGGATCATATTGTGTACCATGGCACATACTATGAACATTTGTGTACATGTAGCTGGACAGTATTGCTAGGCTCCTCTGGATATGTCAAGGCAGCAGAATTGTGACCTGAGCATCACAAACATACACTTCACAATGATCCTGGTTTATGCGTGTGCCTCATTATGGTGTTCTTGTTCAGGTATGTGTGCATTTCTGATGGGTGTCATCAGCCACGGTTCCAGTGCATAGCTAGCATCCCCCACTAGATGGCCATATGGGATGTCCCCCCTGACAAATGCCTGCTACAGCTGTGAGCAATGACAGATGTGGGAGTTGTGATAGCTTCCAGGGCTTCCGGCACACACATTCATGATAAAGCCCTGGGCATCACACACGACCTGGCAGTTGATGGAGGGGAAGCCCTTGCAGTTTATGTAGACCCTACCCCGCTCACCGGGTGGTGCTTTGATGTGGATGTGCATGTAGTCTATAGCACCAACTACTTCAGGGTATTTTGCTAAACAGTGGAAGAGATGCATACATCTATTCAATGCCTCATGCCGGTGAGGAAATATATGTGTTCATTGCCATGTTGTGTCATGGCATCCAGGAACTGGTGGAGTACCCTGGATGCTGATGCCTGTGAGACCCCCACGATATCCCCAGTTGGTCCTTGGAATGCACCTGTGACTAGTATTCTTAAGCCTATACATACCTTGGTATCCACTGGGATGTGTTCCCCTCTATTAGTTCTGTGTATGAGGCATGGCCAGCACAGCTCAACAATTTGCTGTAGAATGTCCCTTTCCACTCTATGGTGCTCTACTATCTCCAGATCATATAGGCCCTGGTAGGTTACCCTGGGTCTGTACAGTCTTCTTCTCCTCCTCACTGTGGGTTGTTTGTCAGCATTCTCCTCCTCACCACCCTCAGTCTCTAGCACATATTGATGGATTAAAGCAGCAGCAGCCTCTAACATTTTTAGTTAGTTTTGTCAGTTAAAAATCCCCCATCTGTGTACACCAGTGGTGTAGATTTTGTGGGAAAAACAGTCTGTAGGATGTTTGCATAGTTTATAGTAGTGTGCTGGGCTGCTGCATATGTAATTGGCTGACTCTAATACATTCCACCTACCAGCTATGCTAGTTCTCCTTGATGGCCTTCCTACTGCTGTTTCCCCTTCCCGGTTCCTCCCTATTTAAGCCATCCCCGAGGCGTGCTGTGTATACCCAGTGCTCAAATGTAAACAGTGCTGCCATTTCCTTTTTTTTTTTTTTTGCTTAACTCCCGGTGCGTAGCATGCACATCCATTTAGGCTAGGTACACAGTGCTCAGGCACATCAGACACACCCCCTTCCTTAGCTGTGCTTAGCTAAGGGCAAACACAGGCCACAGAGCTCCAATCAGCTTACAGCAAGCATGACACACCCCCTTATGAAGTAATTCAGCTCTTACACTTGCACTGTTGTATTGTTGTACCTACATGGTAAGGTATAAGCTGACACTTTGAAGAAAGCTGTGATTTAGTATAACTCCCCTCATTTGCATACCCCAGTGTGTAGGTTGTTAGCTACTGCACTAACACAGACTCTTTCCCCTTGACAACCAGTGCTCCCTGGTATTGTTTACATTCTGCATATCATTGACTAGAATGGCAAAATGAAGATTTAACTTAAAATTAAGCTTTCCCATTTTTTTTTTAATTTTGACACGATCCCATTTGCACACCCCTGCCCTATGCTTAAACAGCCGAGATCAGCCAAAAAGAAAAGTTTAATTTTCATAATAATGAATAACTTTTCAATGCCAATGGCCTTATATTTGGCTATTGGCATGCATAATGTACATAATACATGCTTTTCCACAAGATGTCATGCCTTCGTTTTGTCAGTTACAGAAATGTACTCAGTTATTTTCTGAATACATTTCTGCACTGACACTGTTTTAGCATGGAGACCTGGCTGCTTGGTGGATCACAAAATCACCTCATTTGCATGGTTTTCACCAGCAAATGAGGTGATTTGCATATTTGCTGGTTTTCTATGCTAGAACAGTGTAGGGCTGCTTGTGCACATGAAAACGGCACTTTCCTGGATCGCTTGGATGCCATTTTCCATGCAGGAGCTCCTACACTTCCTGCATGGAAAAAATGGCTTTGTGAATACCGGGAGACATTTTTGCCTGCAATAAGGTGATTTGTATCTGGGCATTATTCCTGACAAGTAGAAGAACCTCACCTTCTTTACTAGTCTTTTTCTGTTATTCTGGAAGCAGTAGTTTGTATTTAAGAAACTTGGCATACAGTTCTGGCTCTTCAACCAAGATTCAATGATTAAAAATAAAATAAAAATGCCACCACTAAGAATACACTCACCATTCTATTTAATAAAGATAATTAAATACATAGACGCTAAGAGCATAGGCACTAAGTGCTTTCACCCTCTTACAACAGGGCTTCATCAAGCATAGTTATGCTTTCCCCACAGCAAGATATATTATATTTCTGCAGATATATTAAATTATATGCAGCAACTGACAGTCTAAAAAAAAACTATGTAGATTTGTTAAAAAAGACAGATGCAACCTGTGGATAGTGGTCACAGACTATATCCTTTTGAGTGAGTATATTACAGGGAGCTTAGACAATTAGGGAGTGGGTGGAAAG
Source organism: Protopterus annectens (assembly GCF_019279795.1). Lineage (NCBI taxonomy): Eukaryota > Metazoa > Chordata > Ceratodontiformes > Protopteridae > Protopterus > Protopterus annectens. Next base: position 588,808,843 of record NC_056735.1, read on the forward strand.
TATGTCCAGGCTCAGGCTGAGGGACTACAGGAAAATCCATGCATTCAATCCAACCTGAGGAGCAGCACACATCACCTTGACTTAGTTAAGTCCTTAGGTTACTTAAATTGCAAGTTAACTAGAGGCTTTTGCATCAGGAACATATCCCCAAAATTAGCAGCTAGCTGCAGCACTCAGTTCAAACAGCTGCTGCAGTTACTTTAGTATTCTTCCCTGGTTGTGTTTCCTTCTGGCGTCTCTCTAATTTGGAGTTTTGGCCATCTTAATCACAAATTGTGTGAGATTCTATCCATGTTTGCAGAGGGATAGGGGTGTAATTTATGTGCAATATTCTGAGAGATAAAGAAGGAAAGAGAAAGAGAGAGAGAGTAGGAGCTGTTAAAGTCTTCATTCTTTACTCTGTGTCTGAGTTATTTAAAATAATGGTAAAGCTATGAATTTAATAGAAATTAAATGTAAGTGTGATGGCAATGCCCACTAGTTAGGACAAATTAGATATCCATAGTTCATTGGGGCATTTTAACATGGCAACTACCTAATGTAGTGTGGTACTATCAGGCAATACACTGTCCTCTCAAGGTATCATTGAGTGGCTCAGTATCAACAGTGGGGTTGATGATGCCAGCAACATCCTACAAACTACCCACAGCAGACTTCCAAACATCCTTCCACAATGCAAGAAGCTGTACATACAATAAGATGACCTACCTGACGTGTATGGGCAGATATGAGCCCCATATGGCAGGGTAGGGCTAATAATGTTTCACAATATACACTCAGTTTGAAAGCATTCACATTGTATTGACTCATTTGCACTTTCAATTTACTACAGAGCTCAGACTGGCATAATAAAAGATGAGGTTAGCATTAAGCTGTTGACTGAGTTACAGTGAGAAACTATCATATACTGAATTCTGGAAAGGAACAGCACTTTGCTGAACTATATCCCTTCCAACTGCAGGCAGGAGTTGTGGTAAGGGTTCACAGGTATACAGCATCTATGAATGGCCTAACACAGAACAGGTATATGTACTTCTTTTCGGGGTGTTGCATCAGTATGATGGCCTAGTGATTGACCTTTTCTGTTTGGTAGAATGTGATGGCATAGTGTTCAGGGCATGACTGTCCCCAACCTACATGTGTAAAGCCACGTTGCCTGGGAGTACTGCACATGGTTGTGGATGACAGCACCATCATGCTATGTGTGTTGTGGAGGGGGCAGACTGCACAGCAGAAAGCAAACTAACAGCCGCATGCTAGGGGTGGGTTCATACATCCCTAATGAAGCAGGCAGAAGAGGTGGGCAGGTGTGGACAATCTCCTCCAGTGTTTGAAGACTGCATTCTACTATAGATGCTTCCCTACCACAGTGGCATACATCCCACAGTTTATGACCCATGCTTTATTTTCAGTGGTAATGTCTGGCATGTTGTAAAGACCTGAGAGAGCTGTGTATCTGCCAACATGCAATGATCATAACTACATGCCCAGGTGACATGCTACTGAAGGAATGCCAAAGTCTGTAGAGGTTCAACCCAGGATAAATGGAGATGATCTTACAGGCATTTCACACCAATGGGAAGCAGAAGCTAGATAAGTCAAAGGTGCCAATTCAGGTGTGAGAGCATCTTCTGCATGATGTGACAGCCATGGGTGGCAATAACAGGAAAGCACATCAAGTCAAATGTAGGGTGACATATAAACCTGTATGCATAGAACAAGACACACATAATCACCAGAAACAAATGACCACAGAGAGAAGACCACCTGCACAGCGCACCATCAGAGAATGGGAATATCTGCTTTTATCCCTGTCTGGAGACGGTAGCTGCACATGTATATCAGGATGAGTCTGGAAGTTAAAGTGGGACTAGTGGCAACAGCATGTGTCTCTGTTGGGGAAACACCATGTTAGTATTTATTACTGACAGTACCATATAATAGTGGCTGACCATTCTCAGTGCTATTACAATTGTAAACATACATATATCTGTCCTTCAGGCACATCAGGGAAGCAACAGCAATGAAATACAATACAATGTATGTATGTTTTCTTTGACTTTTGACTTTAGACACTTTTGGCATATACCGCTGTGAGTGAAATAGGATGTTAAGGTGTCATTTATGTTTTCCCAGTCACAGGCTGTTGTCTCTGTTTACCCTCACAGGTTCCACTAGTGCAGAGTCAAAGACAGCAAGATTGGAAAATGTCTGATGTCAATGCCTTAAGATGATGACGATGATGGTGATGATGATGACCACAGCTTGCCACAGCACAGTCAAAAAATAAAGTGGCACTGTCAGTGATATTAGCTGTGGTAGGCACATTTTCATCTACATGTATAGCTTTTCCTGTGGAGAGCATCAATATCTGTCCTGCATTCCCTGTGTTTAATGGTGGCCAGTTTGTTAATGGAAGCTCACCACAAGTTGCACAGTCTTTACTTGCACACATGTCACAAAGTGGTGGCGATGTATCAACAGTGCATGCTGAAAGCACATGAGAGAAGCATGTTGCTGGACAATGTAGTGGTTGCTCTCACTCATTCCCAGACCTAGATGTTAGCCTGAACATGTACTGGTCAGTGATCCAGTCAGAGATAAATGCTTCACTTGCTGTTGCAGATAATCAGTGTGATGCATGACATGCAGAAGGATAAATGAGTGCCTTTGGCACCTGCATACTGACATGTCATATGGGAATAGGGGCCACAAGCTTAGGCTGATGGCAGGGAATGGATGCTTGGCCTGCACTGTAGCCACTATGAGGTATGGAACCATTGCCCACCATGGCCATACCAGAGACAACATACAAGGTGAAGTGTCACATGGAAGTCCTCCACACCAGTACTAGCCTTGGTTAGGATTTCAAATTTCCCATTCCTGCTTCTACCCCTAGACATGGGTGCGCCCATAGCCATGGCCAATATTTCTCTGACTGCAAGTGGCTTAAAAATGTGCTCTACCCCCAGGCACATAGAACAGGCATGCCTACTCTGCTGTTCTCCTGCCTTTTTAGCCCTGACTCCACCTGAGCTCAGAAAGTACCATTTCACATACACTTTCCCTTCCAGGATGGGCCCATATCCTCTCTGCCTGCATCATCAGGTGCTCAAGCCACTAATCAACCTTGAGTTTACTGGGCTGAAGTCAGAGCTTCATCTCTCTATGCCACTGATGAGGTTAATTAAGTAATATATGAGGAATAGAATGACCAGAAATAGTACAAGACTGCATTGATATGGTTTGGTACTGCATATACCAGTTAAGTAATGTTGGGTTTATCATGGCCCATATTTTTTCCAGAAACTATATTTATTATTAGCATCCAGTAGTCAGCAGTTTTATAAAATGCCCATTTTCTATGACAGCTATCGTAATACCTAAAGTAAAAACACATAAATCCCCACAAACAAAATAATTACAATGTAAATCACAAGGAATGTTAATTATTGCCCCAATAGAAAGGAAAAATATAGCATAGTTTATCAAATGCTGTTTGGAGACTTCATGAGCATTTATGCTGATAAGCATTAATAACTAAGTATACAACAAACAATCCAAAAAAAATGGTTGATCACAATTCAATTAAATCTCAAAATGAGGCAATGAAAACCACAAATAAAATGTCTATTGTAAAGCATCTGACAATCATAGTAAGCATTTTGTTGCTCCAGGACTTCTTCAGCATACAAAGCAATAATACACTTACATCTAATAAATGTGTTTGACATGACTAAAACAATCATGGAAAATGAATAAAGCTAACATGAAAGTTTTTTATCGTGTGTGTATCACTGCACAATGCACACATGGGATTGAAGAGTTTCAATTCAGTACACTCCATGTAGTGGCTCCCGTGCACACACAACTAAGGAACATTTTGTGCAATGCAAGTTTTGCCTTAATTAGCTGGAATTTATGCAGATTAACCAGGTGGAGTGATCCAAGAAGCCATAATCCATCTGTGTAGACTCTGTGTTAGTAGTTTATGTGGAAATTTTCCACATACAGGAGTCTAAACTGAAAAAAGGTGATGCAAAAGTCCACAAGTTTGGACATAATTCCCTGAAAAGGGGAATAAATAAATAAATGTTCAAAACATACATTGCAAATGTCTTAAAACAGCAGACATTATGTGAAATTAATATATATTTTTTTAATTTCTACATGTTTGCACTGTGTGCCACATTGTGCAAACACGATTAACATAAAAATAAAATAAAAATTTGTAAAATAACACTTATAATATACTGTAGACAAATGTACTGTAAGACCTTGCATCGGGTCCGTACAATCGTGCTTTTGTGCCATTACTCAACTTACACTGATATGAACTGTGTAGTTTTCAGGCTATAGCATGAATATTATGCAAATGAGAGGTAATACCATGGATGTGTTGATTCGCTAAAGGGGGTAACCATGTACACATATCCACTTCATGTAGGCACCAACATGGTGTTTATATTCTCACTGGATGTGGATGGCATCAAGGAGGGGGTGTGTCATGTCACTTTTAGGATACTTTGTGATCAATGCACATGTTTGCGCAGCATGCCGTTTGCTGCAAAGGGTTTGGACATAGCTTAGCATGTTCATGTGACCAGACCACCCACTTCCCAGTCATGATATGATATTCCCAGCTATGAATGGAAACCAGATATATTCAATTAATAATATACAGATTTGTATAAGCTATGCTTTGCAATGCTGCACATAGTGTCACGTCACCCACTAAAGTAGTGCCTTTAAATCATGTCAGTTATATCCTAAACAGGTGAACTGCATCATAATTAGCCAGTTCCACATGGTGGACCTACACCTGAACTGTACAAAGTATGCATACACTCTA
>NC_056735.1:588818694-588881194 GCF_019279795.1 Protopterus annectens
AAGGAGACTTGAGCCATGGCACATGGGTTAAGTACTGTGATCTGTAGCATGTAAGACTAAATAGATACAGGTTTTAATCTCACTCCACCCACTTGGTGTCTGCATTTCCCCAAAGAGCAAGTGTGAATCCCCCACTGACTTCCAAACTGGCATGGGTTTCCACTTTTTGGCCAATGCAGGCCTCCAAACTCTCGTCCTCCACAAGGCCTGCTGATGTCATTTACCATAAGATTACCTAAAGCCATGTTAATGTCAGACTTGAGCTGTGGGGCATGTGTTAAGTACTGTGATCTGTAGTGTGTAAGACCTAGATTGGTAGGGGTTCTAATCTCACTCCAGCCCACTTGGTGTCTGTGTGTGGGTGCATCTCTCTCAAGTGTGAATCCCAAACTGTCATGGTTTTGCACTGTTTTGGGCTTTGCAGGTCATGCCGGCCTACAAACTCTTGCCTTCCACAAGGCCTGATGATGTCATCTACTATAATATTGCCTAAATCCAAGTTAATATCAGACTTGAGCAGTGGTGTGTGTGTGTAATGCATTGTGTATTCTGTAGTCTGTAAACTCTGATATGTAGGGGTTCTCTTCTCACTGTAAGCAACCTGGTGTGTGTGTGTGTTCTGTAAATGTAGATAGATGATGGCACTATTCTCATTGCAGCCAACTTGGGGTGTGTGGATATTAATCAGAGCATTTTACGTCAGCCTATGGGACGCTGTCCACATCTCTTCAACAGACACTGCTAATGCCATTAACAATAGATTTTTGCTTGTGTATATGTCACAACAGGCCATGGTTAGGCAGTGGCCTGTCAGACGCTTAATTGTAAAATGTTATTAACTTTATGGTGTCATTCTAAGGTAAAACAGGTATAACATCCTGTTATTAGGCAGGGTTGCAATATTATTCTTACAAATGTGACAATGTACAACTGCAGCAAAGTAAGGGTCATGCTGCTACAACCTTGTGGTTGATAGCCTCCAATACACTCTCTTTAGCACTCTTTGCATTGAAAATATGGATGTCTGTGCATGCACAGAATTTACAGCAAGTACGTTGGCTTTGCAAGGCTACAATGCCTGTCAAACAACCAGACAGCAAATGGATGTTGTGTGAAATAATGTGGGACTACAGTTTTGTGTTTTTGGAACCTAAATGTACAGTATGACATACCTAAGACATGCTGGAGCGACAGGAACATCTCCCAAAGGTTGCCACTCCTCTGCAGTAGGCCTCACATCCATGTCAACAGATCACCTCCATTACCCTGTTGAAGGGCAGGTTTCATGAATTGCTTTGAAACTGTTGCCTAACATGGATCACTGCTGCTGTGGACCTTTCTGGACCAACCTTGGACATCTATGTCACATGACATTGAACATTATATTGTGATGCAGCAGCTACGGACCTAATCATCATTAATTCAGTAAACTAGTCAAATCCTATGAACCCAAGGCGTAATACATGCAAAACGTAACCAATTGGTCTGGAGGCTATTCAAGGGATCTAACTGGAAAAGGCTACAACAAGGCTATAGACCCTTCCATCATCTGGGACAAGTGTCTGGATCAGCATACAGGCTGTGGCCTGATTCTTATCTTGGGATTGGTGCTAATGTTTTACCTCTGGTGAGAAAAAATAAAAGGAGCATTGTATCCCAGCAGAGTGAGGCCATGATGAGACCCGCAATAGTAGTAGCCAGTCAGTAGCCCTTCATGTGACTTCCCTTTTTTCAGCATTCTTGACAAGGTATTTTTTTCTTTCAGTAAGCACTGCTTTAGTTGTTTCTAACTTTAAAATAACTGACTAAATACATCACCCTTAATTTTTCAGGGTGTACATATTAGTTTCCCCTCCAGTGTTTGCCAGTGTTCTGCACACACTCTGACACCTTGAGTGGCATTTTACCTGGGAAAGCATGATTAAATTTATTGCAATACTGAGTTGCACACAGGACACCTAGCCTACAGGCATAAACACTGACCCCATAGTTGCAAAACAGATACTCGTGACATTGATTGATATTCTCAATACAACTGTTTAGTCAATAAAAAAGGGTCTGTTGCCATGGATATGAACTTCCCCACTGTAACCGTTACCACCTTGGTGGATATAAGCATGCTGAGGCAATGTAGAAATCAACTCATGTTTACTGACAAAGTTCATTCTCAAACAAACTGATATGGTATGTGAGAGATATATTTACACAATGTCACTGGAGGCAAAGCTTTCATATGAAGGTACTCCTAATGTCAATAAGGTAGTCAGTAGTGCACATACTGCACCCATCACAGACAATTCAAAGCAGACAGATGCTGAAGCACTGAAATGTAACCTTTATAAATTACAAAGACTTCAGAGACAAAGTACAGATAATAAATACCTCAGCACCTAAATGCAGTCTGTAAAAGCAACACCCATATCAATACATAGAGCTACAGCTCATGGAGGCTCAGTCTATAAGCCCATAAGGCAAGCCACCACACAATCCAACATTCTAGTCATTGGAGACTCCATCTTGAGATACATTGATGTTTCTCTCACCAAGCTGAATAAGGAGAAAGGCACAGTCAGTTGCTTATCAGGGGATAGGATCTGCCACATTATGCATGTCATTGGACTACAATTAACACAAACTCAGCATGCAAGAGATGCAACTATATCAACACCCTTGAATACATGCTTTTTCACACACTAATCAGTGCATATGACAATGAGCAGGTTGTCACCATGCACACCTCACCTCACACTTCACCCAAACCCACATCACACATGCCAACATATGCGGACGGCATCACCAGAAACATACATAAACAACAGAGACCTCTCAAACACAAACACAAGTATGCTACACGTAATATGTCCACTGCAGAACACAACACTCATAATAGCTCTCACCCCCAGTGTCTCACCTGTCAAGCCCTTAAGGCAAAACCCTAAAAAAGCATATTAGTTATAGGTGATTCCATTGTGAGACACACAGATGTCCTTCTCACCAGGCTGGATAAGGAGAAGGTCACGGTCAGCTGTCTTTTAGGTGCCAGGATCCACCATATCACACATGCACTCACGTATCCCAAAACAGGTACTGTTGTTACTCTGTCATAGTCCATGTTGGTGTGAATGACTTGAGATGTACCTGTCTGGACTATATGAAGAGAGATATGACTGAACTCTTGGACTATGTGTCTCAGGCAGGTATGTCCCTAGCATTAAGCAGCATTTTACCTTCACCTAGGATGATGCCTCAATGCAAACAGAAAATGATTGACCTCAATAAATGATTTAGTTTCAGGTGACATTCTAAGGGGATACAGTATCTGTCAGCCTGGGATGCCATGATCAAAAGATGTTGATGCTTTGCCAGAGATGGTCTTCATCTGTCACCCCTGGAATTTTGGCTACTGGAAAACACTATTGTCACCCCCATAGTGCCTTTTTTAGGTAGTGACACAAGGAAAAAATTCCAGATGTGAAAACCTCATATAAAAACAACCTTAAGGCTATGCTGCTAAAGGCTAGGAGTCTTAACACGAAAAGGCACTCACTGGACGCAGTCCTCACCTTGGAAGACTTCTACATTTGTGCAGTCATGGAGATCTGGTTCATGGCTGTGGAGAGTGCCCTAAACATAATGGACTACACCTCCTTCCACACATTCAGACCACAAACTGAAGGTATGAAAACTAAAGAAGGTGTTGTATTGATATTCATTGCAGATAAATACACCTCCAGATTAGTTAAACAGTAGAATTCCCAGGAGATACTTCAAGTGCAATTAACTGTTGGTAGGACACCTATTCAATTCATTGCCAGCTGCAGGACCCCCTCTGTGAAGCAGGACTACTGTTCTGCATATTTGGATCTACTTGAGTCTATCAAGCTACATCTGAACACCGTGCCATTGGGTGACTTTAATTACCCATCCATTGACCGGGTAAATTACCCGTGCTGTAACTCACTTGCCCAAAAGTTCCTTGACTTTGTTAACTGCAATGCACTGGACTTGCTGGTTGACATCCCCACAAGAGCTGCTGACATCGAGCATTTGGTGCTTACCAATATGGGGGACCACTGTAGTACCCCACTTTGAGGTCTTTCCTAGTGAGATCTGACCACAATTCAGTCTCATTCAAGTAACTATCACACCACCACCACCCCCCCAACTGCAAGGAAACTAAAGCACTTTTCCAAAGTACATTATTATATCTTACTGAATGATATAAATAGCTGTACTACACCTCCCCTGTCAGATGGAACTGGCAACTATGCAGAGTTCTACACCAGTGCTTTATACAAACACCTGTTTAACTGCATTGACTCAGCAGTACCTGATAGGACCAAAACAAGCTCGGCAAGGAAGTGCATACCTTCCTGTTGGACAACTGCCACTAACAGGCTTTACAATAAGAGGAATAAATTGCTGTCTAAGAGTAAGAGGGAGTGAGCCCTAAACTGGAAACACTCCCTACTCAGCTTAAACAAGCGAATAAGACTTCTTGTAAAGTCCTCAAAAGCGAAATATGAATCCAGATTAGACTCCCCAAGTAAGGACAACTATAAGGCATTCTTTAGTTACATCAGTTACCTAAAAGGAATGGCCTAGATTTGTGCTGAACTGGTAGTTAATGATACCACATATACTGAACCTATGGACATAGCTAACATGTTAGCTGACAGGTGGACATAGCTAACCTGTTAGCTGACAGGTTCTTCAAAACCTGCACTGCCCTATCCCTGCCACATGTACCCCATGATATCCCTACCACCTATCCCCTACCTTGTATCTCTAAAGAGCAAGTTGTAAATGTCCTCTCTAAGGTCAAAACGCAGCATCTATAGGACCTGATAACATCCCAGACTGTGTCCTACATGAGGTCCAACACAAATTAGCAACACCATTGGATACTCTTTTCAATCATAGTCTAAGCACTGGCTTCATCCCATATGAATGGAAAATGGCCACCATTATTCCCTTCCACAAAGGTGGTGCTTCAGCTGACACCAGGAATTTTAGCCCTTTTAGCCTGATTGGCCTTATCTGCATGGAGCAAATCATTATGGAACTTATCAATGAAGATATAGTTAAGCCCTAAACACTTACTATACTCAGTTTGGATTTATCAAAGGGAGATAATGCCTGTAAAACATTGTGGACTTCTTTGAGACAGTCACCAAGGCCCTGGATGAGGGGAAATCTGTGCATGCAGCCTACCTAGTCTTAGTCAATGTGTTTGAAGCTATCCCTCACTCAGGCATCATTGACAAACTCTCCCAGCTAGGTATCAACCCTTACATCATTAGATGGGTCGCTAACTGGCTTAATAAAATAACCCATATAGTCAAAATAGGGGAATTCACTTCCAACAGCAGACCTGTAACCAGTTATGTTCCACAGGGATCTGTCCTGGCACCTCTACTGTTTTTAACCTAGTTCTCCAAAGTACAAGCTAAAACCAAAGATTTGTGGCTGACAAAGTTTGCTGATGACTGCAAACTGGGAGTGGACTTACAATCTCCAAACAATATCAACATCCTACAAGAGGGTCTTACACAACCAAATGATTGATTCCAAAGTCATGGCCTTATCTTCAATGCAAAAAATGTATTATCATCCTTCTCAGTAAGTACGATCTTCCTGCCAACTACCACATCAATAACAAAACCCTAAGTATGCACTCACTTGTGAGAGATCTGGGCACACATTGACAGCAACCTTACCTTTGATCACTATGTCTCCACAGTGGTAAGAAGGGCATTCTATATTGCTTATCTCATAAGTAAGGCCATTGCATCCAGAAAATAAAAGAAGTTATAACCTCGCTGTGCTCTCCTCTCATCCGGCCAATAATGGAATACAATGCCCCTTTTAGTATGCAAATTTCCAAGCATCTGCAGCAATTGGAGGCACCACAAAGGTTCCTTAGAAGGATAATTACAAGGTCTTCAGCATCTGTCCTATGTGGATTATCTGAAATCACTGTCACTTTATTCTGTTTCATACAGACTACTCAGAGTTGATCTATGCCTTGCATTTTTTATGGCAATCTTTGACCATGGTTTATTGGAAATGCTGCATATCTGCAAATCAAATGGTACATGGGTTTCTCATTCTAAAGAACTTAACCTGGTATGTGACAATAACAGAACATGCTGGAGGGTCAGATTTGTCTCCCAGAGGTTACTATACCTTTGGCATGGATTCCCATTTCATGTGAAACAGAACACCTCTAAGGCCCTCTTCAACCACAATGTGGACAATTGGATGTGTAACTGTAAATTCAATCCAGGGGTTCCACCAGTGTCCCTCTTGGACAGGGGCAATTGGTGCTGATCGTGGAAATAAGGGTAGAACCTGGTTAGGCTTGTAAGGACCCTAGGGCCATTAGCCTAGAAACTTTCTATGATCCTATGATATGACTTAGTCATAGTCCATGTGGGAGTACATAAGCAGTGACATACCTCCCTAGACTATACTTAGATAGACATATTTGAGCTCTCAGAAGACATCTTTGCAGTCACTGACATATGGCGTAAATCCAAGGACATCACACCGACAATGCAAGGTTATTATGCTTGCCACACATCTAGAACAGCTACTTCACAGGCAGGGACTAAAGGTGGAGGTGTCTCTATGTACATCAGAATGAAAGATACTTCAAGGCTGGTCAAAAAGGACAATGCACTTAAGCTGCTCCATGTTCACATCACAACAGGCAAAATCCAATACTACTTCCATGCAAGCTATAGGCCCCACTCTATGACCCAGGAAACCCATACCATGTATTTAAACTTATTAGAAACACTAACCATCCAACCTAATACCATATTCATGGGTGAATTTGATTATCCCAATATTAACCAGGAATACTATATGACACTAAACATACAGGCACAGAGATTCCTGGATTTTGTAAACACAAACTCCCTGGACAAGATAACCAATACACCAAGCAGTTGTGCAACCATATGGGATCTGGTCCTTACCAGTATGGGAGAGTCATGCACACCTCCTACTGTTGTATCTTCCCTGGAAAGGTCCCAACACTTATTGGTTTCATTTGAAGTAAAAGTAAAACATGGATCCCCAACTAAACATGGAATATTAAGGAACTATTCTAAGGCTAACCTCCAGTTATTAGGTGATAGCCTGGTCAAATTTCAAGCCACCGTAAACACTGAGAACACTGCAGCCAATGCAGAATTGTTCACAGAAACCCTGTACAAATATGTTAATAGCTGCATAGAGGCAGCCGTACCCACCATGGAGAAGTACAGAACTAACTGAAAATCAAGCCACCCTGGTAGAATCACAGTATCAATAGGCTGTATAACAGAAGGAAGAAACTCATAGCAAAACTTAGGAGGTGCAGCACACAGCAGGATAAAAGCACATTTATCAAAATAAACAAAAAAATCAGAGGACTAATGAAGTCTACCAAAACCAGATTTGAGGTACGTTCAGGCTTCTAGGCCAAGAACAACCACAAAGTATACTTTAGCTATGTCCACGACCTCAAAGACAATACACATTTTTGTGCCCATCTCATTGTAAATGGAACCACCTATAATGAGGCAGAAGATATAGCAAACCTCCTGGCTGATAAATTCAGCCCCAACTTTACCCCTCTCTCCCCCTCAACCTTCCCTCAGGAAATACCATCAAATATAAGCACCCCTACTCTCACTAGGGAACAGGTCCTTAATGGTCTGTCTAAGACCAAGTACACAGCATCAGTGGGGCCAGACAATATCCTAGCATGCCTTCTAAATAGCATGAAACATGACCTCTCAGGGCCTCTGGAATTGCTATTTCACTATAGCCACTAAACAGGCCTTATGCCTCACGAATGGAGAATAGCAACAGTCACCCCTCTGCACAAAGGTGGGCCATCTACAGACCCTGGAGGCTACAGACCCAGAAGCCTCACTAGTCTGATATGTAATGCCATGGAAAGAATTATCATGAAAATGATCCATAGAGATGTAGTACACCTTCAGACACTGGACCAAACCCAGTTTTGTTTTGTCAATGGCAGATTATGCCTACCCAACCTGGTGGACCTATTTGAGAAGGTAACCAAGGCAATGGATGAGGGAAAAATGGTTCACACTGCCTACCTTGGCCTGACAAGGCATTTGACAATATACCACCATCAGGCATTATTGACAAACTCAGCAGGTTAGGTACACACTATTACATCAGCCAGTGGATAGCCAAGCAGCTCACAGACAGGACCCAGGAATTAAGTACTGGGGAGTCCACCTCTAAAAGGAGGCCAGCCACAAGTGGACTCCCTCACGGATCATTCCTTGGACAGCTCCTTTTTAGCATTTACTTTTCTGAAGTCAAGGCTACTGTCACTGGTCTCTGGCTGACTAAATTTGCAGATTATTGCAAATTAGGAGCTGTCATTGACTCCTGCACTGACACAAATGTTCTCCAGGAGGGGCTGACACAGACATACAACTGGTGTCAGAGCCATGGACTAACATTAAATGCCAAGAAATGCACAATATTATCCTTCGGAAGTCATCCATCCCTGGTAAATATCATATTGATAGAACACCTTTAACAGTTGACCCAGTAGTCAGGGACTTAGGGACACACATAAATATTAATCTAGCCCTTGACTGTCACATGTCTACAGTACTGGGGAAATCATTCTATGGTGCGCAACTCATAAACAAAGGTATGGCATCTAAGTCCAAGGAAGTCATTGTTCCGCTGTATTTGGCATTCTTCTGACCTAGCATTGAGTGCAATTCCACCTTTGGTATATACCTAACCAGGCATATCCGACAACTGGAACATCCACAGATGTTCCTCATTAAACCAATAGAGGGCATAAGTAAAATGTCCTATGCAGACTGCATCAAGGCCCTAGCCCTGTATTCTGTCTTCTACAGGCTTTGTAGGGGAGATGTATGCCTGATACAGGGCATTGTTAGACCCCACTGTGGACCTCCTGCATATCCACGAAACAACTAGCACCAGAATTACACTTTCTACATACATACACATTGACTGTGCTATAAATAAGATGCGCTGGAGAGACAGGTATGTATCCCAGAGACTACACCCTATATGGAACAGACTGCCCATCAATGTGCAGCAGAGTTTTGCCCTAACGCAAGTCAAGTGCGAGTTAAACAATTGGATGGGGAACAAGATAATCATTCCTGGTTTGGGACCTATGTTTCTAATGGACACACAAAAACTGTAAATGGTTCATCTCCCAAAACCCTGCTTACACTTATCAAGGGTGTCAAACCTTCTTAGAGATTTGGGGTGCATGACTAGGCATGAAAAAGCCCTTGTGTCTGTTAGACTAGTAAAGAGCTATGAACCTATGAATTCCTGAATCTGTACTCTATTGTCTTTCTTTTGACATTTGTCTTCTGTGCTGGCATTCAATCCTGTGCTCTGATGTTGATGGGTAGATTGCAGATGTGTACCCATAGGTGTGTACTAAACAATCCTTAAAGTGAAACATAAACATTTCCATGAGAGACATTTCATTGTGTGACTTCACACCCATTACAACAGCATCCATCGTAACATACACAAATTATTATGCTATCCACATTATAAATGGCAAAGTACAATATCTGTAAATGACCAGTACAAGTAGCATATCAACAGCACCAACAGATGAAAGGAATTCATAGTAATGTAGATAGTCACCCTCTGCATCAGACAGATTGCATTATGTCCCTGCATCCATGAGAAAGACGACAGGGATGTGGCACAGTTATCATCACATGCACAGGGTGTTGTGTGGGGGTACAAGAGGCCTAGGCTGACACTATAGGTTGACAAGCATGTGTGTGAGTCAGGAAGAGAAGCAGGCAAGATGGACCATGAAAATGTTGTTTGTGTGTCTGTAGGTGCCCTCAATGTGACAGTTGTGTCTGAGTGTCTGCACAAGCACACCCAAGCTCAGTGCTAGCCCTACGTGTCTGCATGTTGGACAGTTGTGAGCCATGCATTATAGGGCTGGCAGTTCATCATCTCTGCCCCCAAACATGAGAACTGAGTTGCACTGACACCTCCATGCCAAATGTCAGATGCTGTGCTACTACCTGAGTGTTACTGATTTCTGCTGGTCACATGTCCTCCACGGGCTTACCAAGGAACATGAGCCCATGTCCTGCTACACCTTGGTGTGGACAGCACACTTCTCTCTGGAGAACTGGATGTACTGCCACTATGGGAGCGTGATTGTGCATGGCCACGTTGACTCTCAGCAGATGTAGTTGGTGACCTAGCCCTGTGAGGCCAATGCTCAACTCCAATCAAACATTCCATCACAGGCAATGTGCACTCCAAGACAGATAGTGTGTGATCTCTTTCAGACCTATCTTTTTCCACTGTGCCAGTCAGCCAATCCAGGGTATCAACAACATGGTATGGTGGAGGCAGTCATGGATGTAAGAATGTGCTGCATTCATAACCATGTACATTCATTGGGAGTTCCTTGCTGAATGTGCCTATAGTTCCATGACATGTAATGAGACACCTGCAACAGGTGGTGGAGGCACAGTAGGCCTTCTATGAGCACCCCTATCAATCCATCTGTGTGGAACCTAGCCAACAGTTTGGTATGGCCAATGTCACACTGACGCCACAGTAGCCACACTTTACCGTTCAATGTTGCCACCCTCCAAATGTCCAACATCTGTGCCTCAAAGGACTGGGTTTGCGTAGGCATACTGGCTGTATACGGACAATGAGGTTGGAAAAGGGATGTCAACCTCTGTGTCTGATTCAGTCCCTGCAACTCCTAGCTGTGCCTCAGTTTGGCCATCATCATCATCAGAGTCTGAAGAGACACTGACATCAGGTGGTGTAGGGGACAAAGACCAACCTCCCTGGTCAACTGTGATAAAAAGGAAAAATCAGTACATTAATACCTTTACTAATATGATCTGCAGTACTATGGTAGAAAATAGGTTAAGCTGTGTACACTGCTGTCACTATTACAGACTTGTATACCTCCCAACCTCACAGACTAGAACATGTGGACATTATTTTCTAACCCCTATCTTTAATTATTTGGAAATAATTATTCAGTAAACAAAACGCTTATGAGCAAAAAATAAATTATGTACACTGCTGACATTCTGCAAAAATCTGCACAGTTGACAGTTATGGGAAACAGTAATGTCCTGAAAATACTTTCAAGTCAATCACTATAGTCATACCTACAAGGCAGAGGTATGGGTCTAATCTGTGCACATTCAGAAAATATCTATGCAGGTGACAATCATGCAGACAGTACATCAATCCAGCCAGCGGGCCTGGGATGATACTTTAGCTAATACATTGAAATATATTTACATCTCTGACAAAACCAGCAGTAGGAACATGGCCTCTTCCAATTCCTGATGGTCCTGAAAAAATTTGCGGGGGAGGTAATGGCAACAGCACCATATTTTAAAGTATAACAGGGGTAATACATCCAAATATCTCAAATCTACAGTAACTGCTATGTTAAAAGGTATGTGGGTTGCAATCTCTAAATGAGCATAAAACTGCAGCTAACTTACTTCCCCACACTTGACACCCATGAAAAACTATATACACCTTGGCACGCTGAATGCAACGGTATTCTAATGCAGATCTAACTAAGCATACCTGGCTGCTTCTCTTCAGAAGAATGGGTTGCACTCAGATCCACAACATGTTGGCTGATGGATGCTTGGGAGCTGTCCTGTGTAACAAGGTTTGCCAGGAATTCTTCTGTGGCTGTGAGAGAAGGTTCTGCTGCAGGCCCAACACCAGTGACCTGATGATCCCTGGCCACATCAGCTGTGCGTCTCCTTGCTGCATTGATCATATACATGGTACAGTGTCACATCTACTCATAGGTATGATTTTGGTGAACCATGGCATTGATGTTATGCACCAGTTCATCCCACAGGCCTGCACATTCTGACCTATTTTTCCTCCCTTGAGACAGCATGACCTGGTAATGTTGTCACAAAGCCTCAATGATGAAGTTATTGTAGACTTGTGTACCTAGTTATCACACAGCATTATACTCTTGGTGTACTCTACATCCTCTGTATGTGTAACAGGGCTGGAGATCAATGTAATGTCATCAGTGCAGTTCTAACAAAGGCTTACTTATGTAATCCCCATTCTCCCAAAGTATATCCAAACATATGCATCATGTTGGAAAAAATGGATGCATACCTGATGGAGTACAATACTCATCTGTTGAAAGATACTGCTATACAAATAATGTGTCAATGAGTTAGAAATACAAAGTAACTCTCATACACACTGGTTTGCCTTGGTACAAGCTTGCCTTTTTAAGATGGTTTTCATTAACAGGTGATTGCCTCTGACTCAATCTGTAGTTTAGAAATGCTACATGCAGCATACACACCTGGATTGCAGTATAATCTGCCAATCCCATGCAACTACTGAACAAGAGGCAAGGCCTCAATGTAGATTCCATCCCTTTCTCATATGAAAGTGAAAATTAGTGGGGTAAAGATACAGCATCAGCACAGACAGAATGTTTGTAGCAGCTACTTTTTACATACAGATGTGTGTGCTACAGGCTGAAGCTGCTGCTGCTGCTGCAGGTAAAAGGCATAGACAGAGAGGCTGAAGACTGTACAGGACACTTAGGAGTAACTGTGGGACCTGCGGCAACCTTAGTGAACAGCCAGAGCCAGATTGAGGAAACTCATCCCACTAAAAATTAAGGTATGTGTTTAAGGTAAGCATGTTAGCCAAAGGTGTCATTAACACAGGAAAAGCCAACATGATTGGTATGTACTAGAACAAGATAGGGGGCGTATTAACGATTATGTCAACCACTTGAACATCTGGCAAGTCATGTGTTATGTCCTGGTAGTCATCTAGAATGTGTGTGCTGGCAACCTTTGGATCTAGCACGACCTCCATATATGTATGTTATCTGTACAGTTGTGGTTGTCTATAATGTAACTAGAAAATCATTGTGGACTGCATTCTGATATTACTAGGCCACATTTGAATTACATACTTCAAATTCCTCCGGGAATTCATGCTAATGTGTAACCTGAAACTCTATTAACTTTGTAGGGTTGTAATAGCAATAGATAAAATGTGGTCCTATCTGTAGGCCTTTGACCTCCATTATTTAGAAGAAGACATTCCATCTGTGCTGCTTTGGGGGGATAAATAGGTGATAAGACAGTCATACATATCACAATTTATAATGGTGATGTACACATACATTTATTTTAAATGCTAGAAACAACTGTATTTGAACCCAGGACTATGTGGACCAAAAAATAATGTATTTCAAAACATTTAACAGATTGAGATACAGAGTCACTAATATACCAGGTGTGTGTTTACATGCTGTACATATAATTGCACACTTAACTGCTGTTACATACCTCACTTACATCTATTAGTATATGTATGGCTTTATAGTGATGTATTTCCCTCTACCAGAGTCCCAGTTAAATTCACAGCATTGAGTAAACACGCTTAATGATGAGAAAATGACAATTACTATGTTTTGCTTAAAACACTTGGGCAAATTAACTGCTTGTGTGGCTTGGTAGGTAGATGCACTGTTATTCAAGTGAGATGGTATTGGGTTTGAAATAGGGTGTAGGTGCACCTTTTGAATGTAATTATTTTACTTTCAAATACATGTAGTAATACATTACCATTTAGCATGGTGCAGCATCGCACAATGATTCTTTAAAGGAAAGAAAATTGGAGAGATAGGGCTGGGATGAAATGGTGTACAATCGGGGGAAAAACATAGTGAAAGGCAAATAGGAATGTGCAGGAAGGGTGTAGGAAAGAAACATAGCTATCAGTTTCTTCAACAGCAACAACTGTGCACTTGCAAAGGTGTTTAGCTGAATTTCAACTGTCACCAGCGAGAGGGGGGTGCCGACAATATAAGTGTGTTGTCAAGCCAATTGGACCAAATTAAATTTGTCCAATCAAAACATGTGCAAAATGGAGAGCTTTGTATGGGAAGAATTTTTTTTTGGGAAAGATGCATTTTTTTTTTTTAACGAGAGAGTGGAATGTTGGGGAAGGGACATAGGTATGTGTGGGGAAGGTGATTTGGGAGGGTAAGGAAGCATTTGCAGACAGACAAGACATTCAAGACAGTAGACAGAGTTGGTGAGGGACACAAGAGAGGGGTGAACACCTTCGTTGCAGAGGGGGTTGGAGGATCCTGATCCCATGGATGTCAGACATGGTAGCAGTTTAAATCAAAGTCATCACCCATGGGACTGTCAGCTACTGCTACCCCAATGGCAATGGCTAATGCTGGCACATGGGGAGTGACTACACCACCAAAATGGACAACATGCTCTCCATCCGGCATAGGCATGCACCAACAGTTTGATGTACAAGCCTATGTACCATGCCTGGCATTTGATCACAGGTGACATAAATATCCCTTCTGCCTCCACTCCCACAGGGGTGCACACTCCTGACCTGTGGGGCAGAAATACCTGATGGACCAGGTAGTGCAGGAGCAGCAGAGGGGGTGCCAGCATGCAGTGGCCCAGATGTGGTGGGCCCTGGTGCCTCAGCAGGAGGAGCCAAAGTAGGTGGATTGCTAGGAACCAGCCTACCTTGTCATGTTATGGTAAATAAAATAGAAACATAAAGGAAAAATAAATGTAACCCAAACAAATGTAATTAATAACAAAAAAGAAAGCAATAATGAGTAATGGAAACACAGTGAAAATAATATAAGGAGGAACACAACAATAAATAATGTAAATGAAAGTTTTATTTAATAGCAAAGCAATATTAAATTATACATAAGGCCAACAAAAGACGTGCTAATAAATAATAAGATAATAGAAAATGATAATAGTACATACAGTAATTAAATAGATAAAAGAAAATAAGGGGTGGGAAGAGAGAAGAAAGGAGAAAATTAGTGACTTCACAGATAACATAACTAAATATACTACAACTGTATACTTTTAGATATGTTAGATTTTACTTATGAGACCACTGACTGCTATGGCATTTATTATTTAAAATGCTACCCTTTCCTTGCACACACACACACACATACACACACACACACACACACACACACACACACACACACACACACACACACACACACACACACACACACACACTATAGTTCAGATCATATTGCATCCAGCAATCATTCAGTGTTGCTTATATTGCATATATGATGTTCAATGTAAGTACCTCTCACCCTTTTAGCACAGGACATTATGGGCCAAGCCATTCATAAAGGTGGCATGAAGGCACAACAACATTGAACGCTCTTACATAGTGTGCTCTTTCAATAATAGCAAGGTGTTCTGATAACGGATTTGCCATTAAATTGCATTTCAAGAGATATCTAATATCTGCAATTTCAGAGGAATGACATTTTTTCTGCCACTGATTCTCAACAATGTGGCAGAGACTGACCGGTAAAGCAAGATCATATACCAAACAGACTAGACATATGAGGCAATATTCAATACATTCTGCAAAAATTATGAAAGTTAAGAGGTATGTCCATGTACACTGATTACACTTGACTGCTGGACAGTCATGGCACAGGCTTATGGGTGTGCACTTCACATGCAAGCATGGTTATGTTTTATTAATGATATGCTAAGACAGTATTGAAAACTGCACAACTTCTCAGTTGGCTGGTGTCTGATTAGAACCCACAAGCAGTGACTACTGTAATAGTGAACATTTTATTTGAAAAAAATTAATTTTCAGAGCACCATCTCCTTTTGCACTTTATTGATTCATGCTGTTTCAAATCTTGCATTTACACACATGGATAGCTATCTAGGGGTTCTGTTAACTTACATGTTTACCCTACTCAATTATTGACTTCAATCTGCAACATATTTCAGACAATGAGTAGACGACAAAATTGACTCTTAATCTGGGTATTTCACAACATTAACTAACAGTTTATAGGTTCATAGGTGTGTACTAGACTAATGGCCATGGAGCCTTTACAAGCCTAACCCAAAACAATTGCCCAGGTACCATGCTTCCCAATGTTAATTCACAGTGTCCCTATCCAATAGGGCAACTGGAATGATCCCTGGAGTGAACTTTCTCTTACCCATCCACTTGTCAAGATTTCTCTTGAAGAGGGACAGCAAGGTGCTCTGCTTGACATGAATGGGAAGCTTATTCCAGAATATGGGCAGTCTTTGGGAGATGAACCTGTCCCTCCAGCATGTTCTGATAATCGTGGTAAAGAGATTGTGATCTCTGGAGCATGTGGGGTGGGGTGATTGAGATTTCTTTAGGTGTAGCATTTCAAGTGGGGCTGGGTTGGACATGGCTTTGTAAGTCAAGCAGAGATCACCTCTAAGTAGACAATAGGAGACTGAGAACAGCTGAAGTTTCTTGAGTCTGTCCATGTAGGACATGTGTTTAAGGCCTAGGATCCTTTCTGTAAGGTACTTTTGTGGCCTCTCCAGCTGTTGTAGGTGTCTGGTCAGGTACATGCCAAATGGGGCATTATATTCAATGATTGGTCTAATGAGGGATGAACAGAGCATGATGATGACCTCTTTCTTCCTGGATGCAGAACCTTTGGTTATAAGAGGTGCCACGTAGAAGGTCTTTATCACCACAGTGGCAAGATGGTGGTTGAAGGTGAGGTGGCTGTTGACCTGGGTGCCCAGATCTCATATGGCCTCTTCAGTGTTCAGTGGACTCCCATCAATGTGGTAATTCGTGGAAACTGAGTTTTTTCCAAATGGGATGATGATGCATGTTTTGGTGTTAAGCTTCAGGCCATGGTTCTGACACCAGAAATTGGTCTCAGAGAACCTTTTTGTAGGATGTCTGCATCACTTGAGGAGTTGATAATGACTCCTAGCTTGCAGTCATCAGGGAACTTGGTCAGCCAAAGTCCTTCTTTGTTGGCCTGGAATTCTGAAAAGTAGATGCCAAACTTGATAGGGCCCAGGACTGAGACCTGTGGGACTCCACTCATAACTGGTCTGACTTGGAATCTGCAACTTTCACTCTGTGATTCCTGTCTGTGAGCCAATTTGTAATCCACCTAGTGATGTAAGGATTGATGCCTAGTTTGATGAGTTTATTAATGATACCTGAGTGGGGAATGGTATCAAAGGCCTTGGCCAGGTCAAGGTAGGCTGTATGCACTGCCTTACCCTCATCCACAGCCTTGGTGACTGCCTCGAAGAAGTCAATCAGGCTCAGCAGACAGGATCTCTCCTTGACAAAGCCAAATTGTGCGGGGTCAAGAGTTTGTAGTTTGCCTATATCTTTGTTAAGCAGGTCCATGATGATGCGCTCCATAGCTTTACATACCAGACTCATCAGGCTAATGGGGCAATAGTTCCCAGGGTCTGTAGTTGCTCCACCTTTGTGTAACGGGATGACTGTAGCAGTGCACCACTCATTGGGCACATAGCCTGAGGTAAGGCTGTGATTGAACAGGGCACACAGATGTGGTGCCAGTTCATTCTGTAGCTCATGTAGGATGCAGCAGCTGTGATTGAACAGGGCACACAGATGTGGTACCAGCTCATTTTGTAGCTCATGTAGGATGCAGCCAGGGATATTATCAGGTCCAATGGATGCTGTATTCTTGTCTTTGAACACTGCAGCTTTTACCTGTGCCACAGAAATGGTGAGTACCAGGCTTTTTTCTGGCATTGTGATAGGGCCCTTGTGGGGGGGAGGGGTAAAGTTGGAACCGAATCTGTCAGCCAGTGTGTTGGCTATATCTGTTGGCTCAGTATAGGAGGTGCCATTGTGCAATAACTCAGAGCAAATCTGGGTATTGCCTTTGATGTTTCTGATATAGCTATAGAAGGCTTTGAGATTGTTTTTGTTGTCAGCCACAATTCTGCCTTCATAGTTGGCTTTAGAGAATTTGATAAGGGATCTCAGCTTTTTGTTGAGACTGATAAGGGAGTTGTTCCAGTCTTTTGACTTCATTTTTTTCTGCAACAGTTTCTCCCTTCTGTTGTAGAGTTTATTGATGGCTGGGGACCACCGGATTGGCTTCCTTTTTTTGGAGGAGCGGGTCTTGGTGCTATTTGGTATGGCAAGGTCCAGGCATTTGTGTACATGCTTGTACAGTGCATCGGTGTATGATTTGGCAGTCATGCAGCTATTTTCCATTAGCTTGTGTGCTGAGAAGTTAGCCACCTCTGTTTATAGGAAAAAAAAGTTGGCTTTAGAGAAGTTTTTCAGGGTGGTTAACTTAGTTGGAAGCTATGCTACACAGTACTGCATGCTTACTTGCTTTAACTTGCTTTACCAGTTCAGATATTTTATTTATTTATTTATTTATTTATTTCAGTTTGATGACCGGGGAGGTCCACTGGGCTCAGGAGCCCATTTTCAGTGGAGGCCCGGGGAGAAAAGCTCCACATTACAAAATACAAAGATAAAACAAAATACAAAATACAAAAGATAAAAATAAACATAAGATTCAAGGTACAGATACATAAGGATGCAACCGTCAGTCTACATGGTATGAATGCTGGTAATTTTTGATACAGAGGTAATAAAAGGAATGGTGTTTACATAACATATTATTTATATCTTGAAATGGATGATTAAAAGATTACAAAGAGTCTGATTCTAGTAATGGCAGAGTGGTAGAGCAAGCATAGGTTTTTAGGGAGGGGAATAAAGGGAGAGCAAACTATTTACAGTATTTACATATAAACACAGGACAACAGTAGCAATAAGTAGATATGAACAAGGTTGATAGTAGTAAGAAATTGAATAGCATTACTGTTAATATGTACAGTGAGGGGTTAGGTGGGGAAAGTGCAGTTGCACTTCCACTTAGAAAACAGGTAGGAATGGAGTAATTTTTGAAATTATTAGGATTTTCTATCAATCTTAAAGAAGGAGAGAGAGAGTTCCACTTTTGGCTAAGGAAAAGAAAGGAGGTGCTGCCCGGGAGGTCGTTTTGGTTTGTGGACATTGAGTAGGTTTAGGTGGGCTGAACGAAGTGGCCTATTAGGGGTATATGGTTGAAGGATGTTGGATAGTGCAGGACATTTAGAGGGGCTAAATAATAGCCTGTGGGCAGTGGTTAGTTGGAGGTAGTCTAGAAGGTTGGGGAGTTCTAGCCAGTTTAGTGACTGGAGGGCAGAGCAATGATGGGAGGAGTGTTTGGCTTTGGTGGTGAATTTAGAAATTTTGTTATAACAACTTTCCATTTTTGAGGAGGTGGAGGTGGATAAGTTAGTTAATAGAGGGCACCATACATTAGTGAGGGAAGAAGATAGGTAGTGGCAAGCGTTTGTCTAGAAGCAGGAGAGAGATAGTGGAAGTTTCTGTATAACAGGCCAAGTTTTTGATGTGTTTTCTTAATGTTGAGTTGAACATGGATGTCAAATTTTAGGTTTTCATCGATAGTGACCCCAAGAAGTTTGGCATGGGACAATTTCTATGGTAGAATTTTTAAGGCTTCTAATTTTGAAGGTCTTTTGTCAAGAGGGAAGGATTTTGTAGCGGGGAAGAGTAGTATTTTAGATTTGTTAGCATTTAGAGATAAGTGATTATGGAGCATCCAGTTCTCAGTGGCAGAGAAGGCATTTTGAGTGTGTGCTAGAAGTTCAGGGAGATTGGTGGCACAGCAGATTAAGGTGGAGTCGTCATGATTGTACGATATCAGTATTTGGGATAGCAGAGTGGAAGTCATTGATGAAGATATTGAAAAGCATGGGGCCAAGAATGGAACCTTGGGGACCTCCAGTGGGGGTAGGAAGGAAGTTAGAGGTGCCTTTTCTCCATTTTACAGCTTGGGATCTGTTGGAAAGGTAACTTGAGAACCAGGATAATGTATTGTCAGAGAGGTTAAGGTTAGAGAGGTGACTAAGGAGATGAGTATGGGAGACAGTGTCAAAAGCCTTAGAGAGATCAAGTAGGACTGTTGAAACTATTTTGCCAAAGTCACGAGCATGATTGACTATATCAAGGAATGAAAGTAGAGCAGTTATAGTGCTATGGCCAGGACGGAAACCATGTTGAGTGTGAGAGAGGAGGTGGTTTTTAGTAAGGAAAAGCATTAGTTGAACATGAACGCATTTTTCCAGTATTTTCGATACTGGGGAGAGGATGGCTATGGGACGAAAGTTTGAGGTATTATTGTTTATACCACCCTTATGAAGGGGGTGTATAAAGGCAGTACGCCACAGCTTAGGGACATATGATTCCTGTATGGATCGATTGATTAGGATGCTAATGGGGAGAGCGATTCCATCTGCAGCAATTTGTAAGAATTTAGATGGAATATTATCTCGGGCATTTGAGCAAGGTTTCAGTTTGCTGAGAAGTTGTTTTATATATGAGGTAGAGACTGGTTTGAGTTGAAAAGTGGTGGGAGGGTTGGGTTTAGAGGCTGGGGTAGAGTGACAGAACTGTGAGGATGGGTTAGTAGGGAAGGATGTATTTAGTTCAGCTATAGAATTAATAAAGAAGGAGTTGAACAGAGTAGCA
Organism: Protopterus annectens; assembly: GCF_019279795.1. Taxonomy (NCBI): domain Eukaryota; kingdom Metazoa; phylum Chordata; order Ceratodontiformes; family Protopteridae; genus Protopterus; species Protopterus annectens. The sequence goes on from NC_056735.1 coordinate 588,839,182, forward strand.
ATTTCTGTGTCGGATTTGGTAGTATCAGGGCAAGGATTATTTTTGGTGCCTGGGTTGAGAAGAGAATTTATGGACTTCCAAAATTGTTTGGGGTTATTAGAATGGTTGGCTTGGAGAGTCATGTAGTAGGATTGTTTGTCTTTGTATATAAGTCTTTTAGTAAGGTTGCGAAGTTGTTTATATTGAAGTAGGGTCTCAGGATGTTTATTATGCTGAGATAGTTTCCAGCATTTGTCTCTCTGTCGCATGAGTTTTTTGGTTTCTCTAGTTAACCATGGTGTGAATTTAGATTTGATTCTTATGGTTCGTGGAGGTGCTTGGGTGTTAAGTATATTTAGGAAGGTAGAGTTAAAAGTTTCAACGGCACTATCAAGTGGTAAAGACTTTAGATTATTCCAGTTAGTTTGTTTGAGGGTATTAGAGAAGGTAACAGGATTAAAGTGAGTAAGGTTTTGTGTATGTAGGTATTGTTGCTGGAGGGGGGAAGACTGTGTTGCTCGGTGGATGAAGGCTGGCAGGTGGTCACTGAAAGAGTCGGGAAGGATTCCAGAGTCCAAGATATTATTAGGGTGGGTAGCTAAGATCCAGTCAAGTGTGGATCCTGGAGGATTGGTCTTGTTGGGTCTGGTAATAGAATTGGTTAATTGAGTAAAGTTGTAAAGATTGACGGTTATGGCTGAATTTGGGTTATTAACTTTGTTCCAATCGATATTGACATCCCTAAAATATAGGTCTCTAGGTTAATATTAGTTGAGATCCACTGGAGGATTTCTTCAAGGGTGATAGCATTGTTACCTGGGGGAATATAGAGGGAGATGAAGCAGATACTTTTGTGAGTATTCATTTGTAGTAAACTTATAAGTAGTTCAGCGTTGTAAAACTGAGGAATAGGGTTTGGGTAAGGAGTAATGGGGAGTAAATTGGAGAATATCAAGGCTACTCCTCCACCTTTTCTGTTTAAGCGATCAGATCGAAGGGCTTGAAAACCAGGGGGAAGGATTTCAGAGTCAGATATAGTAGGTTTTAGCCAGGTCTCAGAGATGGCTACAATGTCAGGAAGGTTATGGTGAAGCCAGGCATGAAATAGAGTAGATTTATTTCTTAGACTTTGGGCATTGAGAGTAACTATTTTTAGGCTTTTGAGATTGGTGGTTTTGCTACATTTTGGGAGGGAGAGATTGTTAGTAGTGCATTTTGGGAAGGAGAGATTGTTAGTAGTGCTAGGTCCAGGGTTTGGGTGGATATCGCCTGATTGGAGTAGGTGGAGGAAGAAGGAAAATAGTAGGCTATTTAGTTTGCCTTTTGACTCTTGTGTGCAGTAGATTAGAACTTTGGGAGAGTAGTGTATTGTAGAGATGGGTAGGATCTTTGGTTTGAAGTAGTGGAGAGGATTATGCTGTAATTGAGAGGATGATATGTTATGGAAGTGAGTTGTGGAGTGGTTAGAATTTGGAATGGAAGTTGAGAGGTGTGACCAAAAAGAATGGGGAAGAGAAGAGGAGGTATAGGAGGAAGTAAGGTACAGTGGAATTAGAATTAAAAGCGTGATAAAGGGGATTCGAAGAGTGAGAAGGAGTGGAGAGTACATATTGTGAGTGGGTAGAGAAAGAAAGATGAGGAAGAATGGATGGAAACGTAGGGTGAGAGAAAGAGACAGAGAGTAGGGAAGTAACTGTGGTGTAATTAGTGTAGGGAGTGGTTTTACTAAGTGGGAGGATAGGAGGATGTAAATAAAGGGAGTGGCCTATAATTGATGGGAGGAGAGAAGAATGGCGGGAAGGCTAGTGATTGGTGTGGGTAGAGAGGGGAGGGTTTAACTGGAGTAATAAATGTAGGTGGAGTGGGGGTGGGTGGGATTTGGGGGTAGGGTAGGGGAGCGGAGTGAGCCCGCAGGGCGGACGGAGCGGGTAGAGACAAAAGAGTAGAACAGCTCAGGATGAACAATCAGTGGATTGCAGACTGCTCAGGTAAGAGAAAAGTGCAGGTGAGTAAAGAATAATAAAGTGAGGTAGTACTGTTCGGAGAAGGAAAGAGGTGATTACAGAAGAGCAAAAGATATATGAAGAAAGGATGGGGCAAGGTATGGGCAGCAGAATGTTTTAAAGAAATGTATAGGATAGCAGGAGCAGGTTATAGACAACAAAATGTAGGTGATGCAAATTATAGGGTAGCAAGATAGGAAAGTGGGTTGGAGTAATTTGAAATTGGACCACTGGGTACAGAGGAGGGTATGGCTGCTGGCAGTCCTGGCTAAAAACTAACAATTATAGGCTACAAGACATAATAATCTTAAATGTCAGCTTGTCTGCCAGGTTTAGGTGAACACATACTTTCTTTCTTCCTTTCTTGGAAGAGCTCAGAGGTGAGACCGCAGGTAAAATGGAAGGGTCCAGAGATTCCAGATATCCAAATCTTCAGCCTCTAGTGGAAGGAGGGCAAGTTTCTTTCTTCCTTTCTTGGAAGAGCTCAGAGGTGAGACCGCAGGTAAAATGGAAGGGTCCAGAGATTCCAGATATCCAAATCTTCAGCCTCTAGTGGAAGGAGGGCAAGTTTCTTTCTTCCTTTCTTGGAAGAGCTCAGAGGTGAGACCGCAGGTAAAATGGAAGGGTCCAGAGATTCCAGATATCCAAATCTTCAGCCTCTAGTGGAAGGAGGGCAAGTTTCTTTCTTCCTTTCTTGGAAGAGCTCAGAGGTGAGACCGCAGGTAAAATGGAAGGGTCCAGAGATTCCAGATATCCAAATCTTCAGCCTCTAGTGGAAGGAGGGCAAGTTTCTTTCTTCCTTTCTTGGAAGAGCTCAGAGGTGAGACCGCAGGTAAAATGGAAGGGTCCAGAGATTCCAGATATCCAAATCTTCAGCCTCTAGTGGAAGGAGGGCAAGTTTCTTTCTTCCTTTCTTGGAAGAGCTCAGAGGTGAGACCGCAGGTAAAATGGAAGGGTCCAGAGATTCCAGATATCCAAATCTTCAGCCTCTAGTGGAAGGAGGGCAAGTTTCTTTCTTCCTTTCTTGGAAGAGCTCAGAGGTGAGACCGCAGGTAAAATGGAAGGGTCCAGAGATTCCAGATATCCAAATCTTCAGCCTCTAGTGGAAGGAGGGCAAGTTTCTTTCTTCCTTTCTTGGAAGAGCTCAGAGGTGAGACCGCAGGTAAAATGGAAGGGTCCAGAGATTCCAGATATCCAAATCTTCAGCCTCTAGTGGAAGGAGGGCAAGTTTCTTTCTTCCTTTCTTGGAAGAGCTCAGAGGTGAGACCGCAGGTAAAATGGAAGGGTCCAGAGATTCCAGATATCCAAATCTTCAGCCTCTAGTGGAAGGAGGGCAAGTTTCTTTCTTCCTTTCTTGGAAGAGCTCAGAGGTGAGACCGCAGGTAAAATGGAAGGGTCCAGAGATTCCAGATATCCAAATCTTCAGCCTCTAGTGGAAGGAGGGCAAGTTTCTTTCTTCCTTTCTTGGAAGAGCTCAGAGGTGAGACCGCAGGTAAAATGGAAGGGTCCAGAGATTCCAGATATCCAAATCTTCAGCCTCTAGTGGAAGGAGGGCAAGTTTCTTTCTTCCTTTCTTGGAAGAGCTCAGAGGTGAGACCGCAGGTAAAATGGAAGGGTCCAGAGATTCCAGATATCCAAATCTTCAGCCTCTAGTGGAAGGAGGGCAAGTTTCTTTCTTCCTTTCTTGGAAGAGCTCAGAGGTGAGACCGCAGGTAAAATGGAAGGGTCCAGAGATTCCAGATATCCAAATCTTCAGCCTCTAGTGGAAGGAGGGCAAGTTTCTTTCTTCCTTTCTTGGAAGAGCTCAGAGGTGAGACCGCAGGTAAAATGGAAGGGTCCAGAGATTCCAGATATCCAAATCTTCAGCCTCTAGTGGAAGGAGGGCAAGTTTCTTTCTTCCTTTCTTGGAAGAGCTCAGAGGTGAGACCGCAGGTAAAATGGAAGGGTCCAGAGATTCCAGATATCCAAATCTTCAGCCTCTAGTGGAAGGAGGGCAAGTTTCTTTCTTCCTTTCTTGGAAGAGCTCAGAGGTGAGACCGCAGGTAAAATGGAAGGGTCCAGAGATTCCAGATATCCAAATCTTCAGCCTCTAGTGGAAGGAGGGCAAGTTTCTTTCTTCCTTTCTTGGAAGAGCTCAGAGGTGAGACCGCAGGTAAAATGGAAGGGTCCAGAGATTCCAGATATCCAAATCTTCAGCCTCTAGTGGAAGGAGGGCAAGTTTCTTTCTTCCTTTCTTGGAAGAGCTCAGAGGTGAGACCGCAGGTAAAATGGAAGGGTCCAGAGATTCCAGATATCCAAATCTTCAGCCTCTAGTGGAAGGAGGGCAAGTTTCTTTCTTCCTTTCTTGGAAGAGCTCAGAGGTGAGACCGCAGGTAAAATGGAAGGGTCCAGAGATTCCAGATATCCAAATCTTCAGCCTCTAGTGGAAGGAGGGCAAGTTTCTTTCTTCCTTTCTTGGAAGAGCTCAGAGGTGAGACCGCAGGTAAAATGGAAGGGTCCAGAGATTCCAGATATCCAAATCTTCAGCCTCTAGTGGAAGGAGGGCAAGTTTCTTTCTTCCTTTCTTGGAAGAGCTCAGAGGTGAGACCGCAGGTAAAATGGAAGGGTCCAGAGATTCCAGATATCCAAATCTTCAGCCTCTAGTGGAAGGAGGGCAAGTTTCTTTCTTCCTTTCTTGGAAGAGCTCAGAGGTGAGACCGCAGGTAAAATGGAAGGGTCCAGAGATTCCAGATATCCAAATCTTCAGCCTCTAGTGGAAGGAGGGCAAGTTTCTTCCTTCCTTCCTTTCTTGGAAGAGCTCAGAGGTGAGACCGCAGGTAAAATGGAAGGGTCCAGAGATTCCAGATATCCAAATCTTCAGCCTCTAGTGGAAGGAGGGCAAGTTTCTTTCTTCCTTTCTTGGAAGAGCTCAGAGGTGAGACCGCAGGTAAAATGGAAGGGTCCAGAGATTCCAGATATCCAAATCTTCAGCCTCTAGTGGAAGGAGGGCAAGTTTCTTTCTTCCTTTCTTGGAAGAGCTCAGAGGTGAGACCGCAGGTAAAATGGAAGGGTCCAGAGATTCCAGATATCCAAATCTTCAGCCTCTAGTGGAAGGAGGGCAAGTTTCTTTCTTCCTTTCTTGGAAGAGCTCAGAGGTGAGACCGCAGGTAAAATGGAAGGGTCCAGAGATTCCAGATATCCAAATCTTCAGCCTCTAGTGGAAGGAGGGCAAGTTTCTTTCTTCCTTTCTTGGAAGAGCTCAGAGGTGAGACCGCAGGTAAAATGGAAGGGTCCAGAGATTCCAGATATCCAAATCTTCAGCCTCTAGTGGAAGGAGGGCAAGTTTCTTTCTTCCTTTCTTGGAAGAGCTCAGAGGTGAGACCGCAGGTAAAATGGAAGGGTCCAGAGATTCCAGATATCCAAATCTTCAGCCTCTAGTGGAAGGAGGGCAAGTTTCTTTCTTCCTTTCTTGGAAGAGCTCAGAGGTGAGACCACAGGTAAAATGGAAGGGTCCAGAGATTCCAGATATCCAAATCTTCAGCCTCTAGTGGAAGGAGGGCAAGTTTCTTTCTTCCTTTCTTGGAAGAGCTCAGAGGTGAGACCACAGGTAAAATGGAAGGGTCCAGAGATTCCAGATATCCAAATCTTCAGCCTCTAGTGGAAGGAGGGCAAGTTTCTTTCTTCCTTTCTTGGAAGAGCTCAGAGGTGAGACCACAGGTAAAATGGAAGGGTCCAGAGATTCCAGATATCCAAATCTTCAGCCTCTAGTGGAAGGAGGGCAAGTTTCTTTCTTCCTTTCTTGGAAGAGCTCAGAGGTGAGACCGCAGGTAAAATGGAAGGGTCCAGAGATTCCAGATATCCAAATCTTCAGCCTCTAGTGGAAGGAGGGCAAGTTTCTTTCTTCCTTTCTTGGAAGAGCTCAGAGGTGAGACCGCAGGTAAAATGGAAGGGTCCAGAGATTCCAGATATCCAAATCTTCAGCCTCTAGTGGAAGGAGGGCAAGTTTCTTTCTTCCTTTCTTGGAAGAGCTCAGAGGTGAGACCGCAGGTAAAATGGAAGGGTCCAGAGATTCCAGATATCCAAATCTTCAGCCTCTAGTGGAAGGAGGGCAAGTTTCTTTCTTCCTTTCTTGGAAGAGCTCAGAGGTGAGACCGCAGGTAAAATGGAAGGGTCCAGAGATTCCAGATATCCAAATCTTCAGCCTCTAGTGGAAGGAGGGCAAGTTTCTTTCTTCCTTTCTTGGAAGAGCTCAGAGGTGAGACCGCAGGTAAAATGGAAGGGTCCAGAGATTCCAGATATCCAAATCTTCAGCCTCTAGTGGAAGGAGGGCAAGTTTCTTTCTTCCTTTCTTGGAAGAGCTCAGAGGTGAGACCGCAGGTAAAATGGAAGGGTCCAGAGATTCCAGATATCCAAATCTTCAGCCTCTAGTGGAAGGAGGGCAAGTTTCTTTCTTCCTTTCTTGGAAGAGCTCAGAGGTGAGACCGCAGGTAAAATGGAAGGGTCCAGAGATTCCAGATATCCAAATCTTCAGCCTCTAGTGGAAGGAGGGCAAGTTTCTTTCTTCCTTTCTTGGAAGAGCTCAGAGGTGAGACTGCAGGTAAAATGGAAGGGTCCAGAGATTCCAGATATCCAAATCTTCAGCCTCTAGTGGAAGGAGGGCAAGAAACGCTGAAAACGCTGGGGCCAGGAGCACACTTTCTTGGAAGAGCTCAGAGGTGAGACCGCAGGTAAAATGGAAGGGTCCAGAGATTCCAGATATCCAAATCTTCAGCCTCTAGTGGAAGGAGGGCAAGAAATGCTGAAAATGCTGGGGCCAGGAGCACACAGCAGCCAGGGAGGTCCTAGGTAAGTCTGTTATGTCCCAGGTATTTCATACATGACTGTTAAGACTGAAATATGTTTATTTATTTTATTTTTAAGTTATGCCTTCATTTATTACTTTATTGATGTTTTTGACATACCCCATGCTTCCCTCATCCTGGCTAAATGCCTTGCATGGGAAAACACGTTGCAAGCCCTCCTTTCTGCAGCCTGTGATAAGAGAGTGAAACCATTATGCATACCAGTTTTGCACAGATTCACCTTGTATATTTATATATTACTAGAAAGCATACTTACATATTTGTGGTGAGTTCCCAGCCTGTGCCTCTTGGATCCAGTTAGCCAAAGTATCCCTCATCTGTCACTAGAGGTCATCATAATGGTGAAGACACTGTTCACCAGTGTGGGGGATATCAGTTGCACTGGTCAGGTCACTGACCAAACTATCCCAGGCTTTAGACTTGTATTCTGATCCCTGACAATTGCCCTGCTGCAGCCGGGGAGGTTCATAGTGCTGTACTAGGTGTCCAATAAAAACCCTAGACTCCTGAACACACAAATGTTGTACCCTAAAGCACACACCTTCCCCCATGACAGCCATATCAACACTCAAGATCAGGCTCCAAGGGATACTGTGCAATTCCTGCATTGCCCTTTAAATAGAATGCATTACTGCCATTGCATTTCATACTGTAACTTTCAAAAATGCACTGTTTATCATTGCATAAACTCATACAACCCATGTTTAAGCAAAGCTTAGCAATGTGCAAACATGAAAAGACTGTTATCCATGTTTAAGTGATGCTTAGCATCGCACACCTTTTCTAAATTTAACAATAATTGAATTTAAAATGAACTGATGTTTCAGTGACCTGACACAGTTTCACAGCAGTATATGTAAAAGGTATCACTGCCCAGGACCTACTACACTGAAGGTTATGACTCAACATATCTAGCTACTGGAATAGGGAAGGGAACTCATGTATCTTCAAATATACTTCAAAGGTGCCACAGTAAACATAGCGCAGCTTCACTGCATGGGATTGCCAGGTGCTAAAGACTGTACAACTACAACAATTAAATGTATCCAGTTTCTATTTTTAGATGTCTAGTGTATTGCTAATGCATGAGTGCATAGTCCTAGGCATAGCTAATTAACATGGTGCATCACACAAACACATAAAAATAAAAAAATAGAAATTGAATGCATCCACTATCTATGTTTATATGTCTGGCACATGTCTAATGTATGGTTGTGGCACATACTGAAAATAAGTACATAAAAGTAAAAAAAAAAATTTTAACTAAATCCAAATTAGTGAAATAGATTGTCTTGTACCTCTTTTAGTCGGTTAACAGGTTGAAAAATATGTGGGTGTGCCATCGGTATTACACAAATTCAATATCTGTGTTCTTCTGACATCCCTTAGCGTAGACCACCATTAATATGCATGGCTCTCTGCCGAGGGAAGATTGTGGTTGTGTACACAGATAGAGTCCATGTAGGCTCTACATGGAGCCCTATTGGACTTTATTGAATCCTGGAGAAAGTTTTAAACTCCCTATGTCTTAATAAGACTTAAATTCTCCATATTGTTTAAGTATGAACAAGTGCAACACAGGCTTTTAATTTCATCTGTCATATATATTCTTTCCAGTCTACCATCTTTTCTATGGTCTCATTTCCATTAATATAATTTATTGCATCCAAAACAGCAAATTTAATACTACAGCTATTACATCTACAGGCATGGTTGGCCAAAGGACTAAATTCATCTTCTGTTCTAACTGCAACTGCATGTTCATAATTGTTATATAGTATACAACACTGAACAACTTGTACAAATAGCAATGCAAATAATATTCTTGTACTTGCATGTAAATATACCAGGTATATCACAATATCTGCCTCTAAGAAATATCTTTTTAACTTCTGGCATCAGGAAATCACCATTGCATGCCAAACATAGTCTCATTATGCCATTATACTTAAGTGCTACACTTTTTTAATTTTTGTTCTCCCCATAAATAAAATCTAGAGCTGTGACAATTAATCACTTTAGAAATAGAAGAACTGGATTGATAATATTCCAATTATTACAGTTAATTTTTTTAGTGTCATCCATACCTAAAGAGTTCCTTCGTATCCTTGATGAAATTGTATCTTCTTTATTACTTGGACTACTCTCAGACATTTGATCAAGACATAAAATATATTGTTTAAAATCACATTGCTTTCTTGCTATCAAATAACCGTTCAGATAACCACTTTTTCATAAACATTTATTTCCATTTATCTGCTTCAGGTTCAAACTTTACTGATCCTCAGTCTCCTGGATTTTACCATCTGGACATTAACTATATGTCTTTTTCAACAATATGTATGCATACTTGAAAATTCTAAGTAACTATTATTGTTAATCTGTTTATGAAATGCAACACTTCTTATCATGGCATTCCTTTTAATCAACAATAGTCCTAAACATTAATCTCTTCCTTTGCACAACTCACAATGAATTTTAAAAAAATCCATTAGCTCCATTTAAATATTCCAAAAATGATTTAATAACTCCCTAGTACTAGACCAAAGAATCAAAACATTAACAATAAAGCACTTGTAAGATTTATTTATTTTTTTTTATAATAGAATTTGCTAAAAAATATTTTCTTCCCATTCTTTCATAATAGATTGTAGTAGCAGGGAACCATAGCTGCTACTATTGCCACATCAAGGGCCAGATTCCTCAAGCTATATGTGGACAGGGAAGCATGCTAAAGGAAGACTTCTGTGCACCAGCTGCAGATGCAATTTCAGAAGACACTCTGAAAGCAGTCTGAGTACTTAGTTATTCAGCGCAGGATAATTATGGTTTCCCCGCACACCAGTCAGACTCCAGAACATATTGCGCATGCCCAGTGCAACTTAACTGCAACAAAGTGCAATGCCTACTCATTTTCCAAAACCTTCCACTAATGCTCTATGGCCTCCCAAGGAATGGAAGCTACTACTGCTACAGATTCTGTTGTATTCCATATGAATACCACATTAAAAGAAAAAATAAGTAAGGATGTGGCTATATGCCAGAAGGTAGCCAGCTAGAGTGAGACCAAGGCTGCAACTAAACCAGTAGTCAGACCAATAAATAATTGACAGGTACCACCTAGACAGACACTTGTGCAGGCTGTCTGTAAGATGTGTGCCCCACATATGTCTGTGCGAACCCTGTGAGGAAACCCCATCTCCCCTGAAATCAAAGTGTGCGTCAGCCTGGGTCTACTTGCATCTGAGACATTCTAAAGACACATGGGGCTGCTGTGGAAATGTAACAGATAGCTGCCAGTTGTATCCTGATAAAATTCCTGGCAGCAATGTACAGCACTCTGGATAACAAAATACACTTTGTATCCACCCCCATGGAGTGGAGAAATGTAATGCACCAGTTCTATAGCAACATAAACTTCCCCATGGACTCGGTGGAATAGATTGTATACACATCCTTATCAAGACCCCAGTACATCCTGAAGCAGACAGATATGTAAACAGAAAGGAATAGTCATCCCTAAGCTGCCAGTTTGTGTGTGCAACAGATGGCACCATAACAAAACTCATGACGATACTCCCCGGACGTATATTCATGATGCTGCATATGGAGGAAAAGTGGTCTGAGAGCCTCATTCCAATAAGGTGAATATCTGAGGCACTTCTACGGAGTATCTACAGCAACATAACTAGTATGTAAGCTTACGACATCCCTCTCAACAATATCTGTGCTGACAACATATGTGTTTACTTCCCACAACAGATAACTGTGGTTAGCCACTTGAGACAGGGCAAATGACTCTGTACAATCAAACCCTGCAGAGGATGACTACAAGACAGTGCATGCAATAACAAGAAATACCATAGAGCATGTGTTCTGTGTACTGAATGCTAGGTTCAGATGTCTGGACACATCCGGGGGGTGCACTGCAATGCACACCTGAAAAGGCAGCATATGATAACAGTGTGTGTCATGCTACACCACATGTTAATTAGAGCACATGTTGGTCTTGCAGCTGCAGGTGTGGGTGAACTACCCCAAGAACAACAGATATCTGCAGATGACATCCTACAGGTATCAGAGGTGGAGCAGAAGGACATGGGGGCAGAAGTCACAGGCATAGGTGATGTAGAGTATGACTACAAATGCTGGCCCAGGCAACACAGCAGCATTTGACCCACAAATTTGAATCATGACAAGCCACATGTACAGAAGTACAAAGATAAAACAATGATGTTCAGATGTTGCATCTAATGGCAATTACCCACTATATGTACACACTAAGCATCAGCCATAACAACATAATCATAACATATAACGTTATGAACATACACAAATCTGTCACACTAGGGATCATCATCTCATGGCACAACTGACACAGGCATATAGGTAGACTCATATTGTTGTATCTGTGTATGGCACACAATAAGGGACACACATCAGAGCAACACATTTCTATCTCTCCACTATAAAAAGCTGTAAGCATGTAAGCAACTCTGAACATATGCCAAATTGTTAATATCACAAGCCAAATACATCACTGTAAAGTATGGACAGAGTAATATAATAATGGAGTCTGTTATGTTTTGTAAAACAGTGAGATTCTCTTGGCATTAGACTTGTCAACAAACACAGACAGATGACATTATCAGTGTTCTGCACAACAATCATCATTGCCATGGGGTGAGAGTGACACTCTGATCCACAGATTGGCTCAACTCTCTGTGTTACTCTAATGTAGGCTAGGGTGCCCACACTGATGGATCATACCACATTTTGGTTTACCCTTACAACATATGGAAACATTTGGCCCAGGCTGCTCATAGAGGAGACTGATGGCGTGACACTAGCATCTGGAGGTGAAGCAGCAAGACTGTGATTTGAATAGCTGGTTGTGACTGCTGGGCTCACAGCAGATGAGCCAGTAGCAGAACTGTGTGCATGCTGGAGTATATACACTGATGCTCGATAGGCAAAGTTGGTTCTGCTGAGAGGGGAGCCTGCCTCTACCATGTAGCAATCTGCTTAGCACAGTCAGGGCATGCAGAACCCTGCTTGTACTAAGGAACTGCTGTAGTACTGTAGAGGCAAGGGATTCTACTAACTGTGCCACACATAGCATACTTCCATTCTATGTTGCCAATGACACCATTAGCTCACCATGTCTATGCTCCTGTCCTTCATGAGATGCACCTACCTGGTGTGCAACACAATCTATGTCATGGGAAAGTGCATGAATGCCAGACCCATGATGTTGCTGGGAACAGTCATTTGCCTGTAGGAATAGGAGAATGCCATTTGACAAGTGTCTTTGCAAATCAGCTGCATGCCTACATCTACTGCAATGGGCAGTATCAGTGTGTTATGTGGAACTGTTAATATCAGCAACATTCTCAACATGTGTATGTCATTCAAAGACCTTATTGTGTCCACCATTTGATATCCCATCATTGTCAGAATGGCTGGACAAGTTTTCCTCCACATCTGAGGCTAGAGCTTCATCCATATGACTGTCATCACCTTGGCCAGATTGTATCACCATGTCACTGTCCTGTATGCCAGGGGCAATGCTACTATAGTGAGTCACATCAGATCCCGCATTGTTATTATTGGCTAGACTAGTGGAGGGTATGGGTAGTTGATGAGATAAAAGATGAAACAGATGACACAGATCTGGATAACATACCTATGCCTAGTACCTACCTATGAACCTATGAACCTATGAACCACATGCTGTATACCATTAAAGACATATGACATTACAATCTTACAGATAATGCCGACTTACCAGTAAGTCTTGTCTGTGTATGGGTCATGGAATAAACATAACAGGGAGTTGACAGTTAGGTTAGATATCCAACATACATGACATATAAGATGACTACAGACATAACACACACCTGACAAGTCCTTGTGGGAAGATGGTGCGGTAGAAGAGAGATTATCTCCAACTGTTGTAGGGAAACAAAGTCAACATTATTAATCACATCAGTGCTAGCATTGTCTGTTTGAATAGTGTTAAAACATACACTATGTATTACCTAGAAATACCACTTGTTTGTGCACCTAATGATGATGCAGTCTGTCCTATGAGTATGTAGAAAGGGACAGTATTAATGGAAGACAACAGCAGGAGTAAAAGCTGTGATACATATAAATGGTAGGTAATAGCATACCACTGACAGACTCCTGCTGTTGTGAGTTTGTGTGTTGCACTGCAGATTCTGCAGTGGTAAAGTAAGGAAAACGACAACACAGTTGTGTATGCAGCAATAGAATACTGACAGAATGACATATATGAAACAGTAACAGGGGCTGCTGATACCCACATGTCAGATGTTGCTCCTGTTGGTCAGATGTCCACATGTAGAAAAACATAGCATTAATGTCATATATCGCAAATCTGCTATGCATTGCTGCAAACTATGAATTTGTTGCACTGGCATACCTGGTGTGTCTATACTTGCACCTGCATGGCTTGGGCCCCTGCTGGATGTCCTTGTAGTGTACAATGTTAGGGAAATATCAATATGACAGTAAGCAACAGTGCTATGACACAAGACTGAAGCAATAACAGGTAGTCATCACAGTAAAACTGTATGGAGACACTCTTCTGCCATTTCCTGGTCTTGTGCAGAAGTAGATGGACCTATGAACATTAATGTATACTAAGAGTAAAATAACAAAAACACTGGAACCAATACAGGATTCAATAACTCATAAGACATACAGATAATCTGTAAATCCATCTTTATGTAGTATTGACTTTTGCATGTCCTTAATGCAGACATCAACACCTGTATACATACAGGTAAATCAAACACCACTCCAATAATTTAAAAATGTTTGTCTTAATGCACACATTTTCCATAAAAAATAAATCTAAACAGATACATTTGAAAATGAGTAATGTTAACAGAGATAATATTCCCCTAAACAGAAAGGCTTGCAGTTTCCAATTTACCTTATCAGCTACCTATGACTCTAATGAAGTACATTATAATTCCAGGTTTTGGAATCCTGTTTGTGCACAGCCATGTAAATTCTCAAACTTCCATGCATTAATCAATAGCTCAGTGCAACAGGAAGGTGCTCTGCAGAAGTACGCAATAGGTACTGATAAACAGTATCATGTGTGACATGTGTCTGTTATCTTCCAATGATATGATAACATGACATAAGCACCACTTTTAAATATTGATTTTGATATAAACCACCAAAAACGAAAACAAAAACTTAACAAATGAACAAAGATAGTGAACTGGTCCCCCAAGCACACTCCAACAATGTCCTTGAAATAAAAGGTTGAAGTAAGCAATAAAATCACTTTATTGATGCTATAAAATCACTGGTAAGCGCTTTTGTTTAATGGAATATTAAACTTCATCAGACACCACGTTTTTTACATCACTTCCTTAAATGCTCAAGTAGTTCATTATCATTGGATAAAACAGTTTTGAAAAAATCAATCAAAACACACCACCACAGCCTGCCTAAAACAAATGCCACATATAACAATTAAAACAAAAAGAAAAAAGGAAAAATGTATACTTTTCACAATACAAAAAGATTACTTAAAATACCACATAACCATTATTGTCATATTAAAATTTTATGTATTAAATGTGATGAATTTAATGCACTACAGCTTTTTTCTTTCTAGTGCTTTTAACTTTAAAACTGACATAATGGAACTACGCTCATTTATCCCCGGCCAGCTGTCAGCTTGTAAGCAGATTTGCCACCTGAGTTCCTTAAGTTCTAAAAGCAGCCCCCATGGTATTTTATCATTTAATTTCACTTGATCAATTACTAAAAAACAAATCAATGTTCTAAATTATCACAGACACTAAATTATCACAGACATGTTTGGCTAAAGCATTATTTAAATTATGTTTTCTTATGGCATATTTATGTTCATAGATCCTTTGGATAAAGTTTCTCTCCATTTTGCCTATATGAAAGGCTGGACATGAGTCACACAATGCTAAATATATCACTGCTTTTGAATTGCAGTTATATTTTCAACAACCGTGGTTTCAAGGAGCAGGCTTTCAGGGAGCCAGACCCAGGAACAAGAACTGGATGACATGAATCTTGTTTCTAATGGTAGATCATGTATGTTCAGATGTTGTGGCTTTAAATGATCATGGAAGTCATTTACATAATGAGAATTTGTTTGGCAGAATACATAGTATATATATATATATATATATATATATATATATATATATATATATATATATATATAGATATAGATATATATATGTGGGTTCTATTCCCATGCTGTTTATTTACTAATGTTTATAATATATATAATACTGAATAGTGTAGGTCTACATCTATTTTCCAACATATAATGACATAATTTCTCGCATCCACCACTGTTATGCATCACTGACTCCTACAGCACAAACGCTACTGCTGACCACGCATTTCTTAGTTATCCATTATACTATAAAAGTATCACCTATTCTACCTGTAAATGTGTGCGCCCCCACACCCCATAACTATATAAACTAACTCCATGATCGCACTACAGTGGGGAAAAAGGGCATATACCTTAATGTACTCACACAAATAAAATCTAGTATTTCGAAATTCAGCATTGTAAGCTTTCGGTGAAATGAGATTCAGTCAAATGAGTTTTCAGTAATTTGAAAATTATGTGATTTGGTCTCATAAAAAAAAATAAGAGGAAGCTGTATATATTCATATAGTCAAATTATGTAGCATATGAGGCTTCTTTATAACGAAAAAGAACATTGATTTAACAAAGTATATGCATAATTCTCTCTCTCTCTCTCTTTCTCTGTCTTTTTTTTTTTTTTTTAGAAATCTAGGGACTGTGGAAACTTTGATGAGACTTTTATGACTTGTGTCTTTTCTTATTGTGTTTTTTGACCAGAAGAGGTATAAAATGCTTTTATTAATATGACAGAATTAAGGTATCGATCCAAAGACTAGAAATCAAAGCAGTATAAAAGTTGTGACTGAATAAGTTGTGCATAACAGAAGTGTTCTGAATACAAGATGAACAACTTTGCAGAGCATTCAGGTGCCTAATCCACTGGACTGAGCTGGAAACCAGGTAACTGGCCACATTGTGGTTGAAATTGCCAAACCTATGTTATAAACAAGCTAGTTAGTCATCAGATTTCCTTTTGGAAAAATAATATTGTTATAACATAAATACACAATATTAATATATCTCAAAATTAAAAAGTATTTAGGCGATATACTTGTGCTTCTTATGAGTTATAAGATCAAACAGGCTCTCTGTGTTATTATAGAGTTTTTGTTTTTACCCCAGAATTCAAAATCATTTAACATGAGAGACAACAATTTCATAACATACAGAAACATACATCGTTAACACAAAATGTATGTTTTAGTCCACCGACAATTATTATTTGCCATAGCTGATGACATAAAGCAGATTTTGAATCCTGAATAATTCATTAATTATTGTCACACTGGCATAAATTCTTAAAACCAGACAACATTGTGCTATATTTCTAGTCTTTCACTCACTGTCCATCATCAGTACCAAATCATGGTTGTGTAATGGTCAGGTTAAGTTTTACCATATCCTGCAAATACACAGTGACATGTTAGTTACTCCACCAAGGTGCTCAAGGTATTATATACATTTAATATATTCCATAAAAAGGTCATGCACCGGCTATAATATAATCAGCTATGGGTAGTAACTGGTATAAGTGGACAGTGCTGCTCCTTCTATACTTTACTCATAGTAAATAGTAATACTGTGGGAAGCTGTATATGATACTCATCATATACTCACATAATAAAATAATTTGTTTTCATTCACATAGCCATTCTTGTAATTTATATTTAAGAGTGCTTGGTCAATCCCTAACATCCTAATTCAGAATGTTACATAGTACACCATTACCACAGTAATTGAATATAGTAACTTGGTAATCTGGTCTGGCTTGGTGTTCCAAGTAAAAATGGGCACTTCTCCATCCTACCAAATGCCATTATAAAACATTCTGAGTTTTAAATCATAAGGACACTGATCTGTATTGAAAGCAAACAGGTTTCAGTCTAAAACAAAATCATGACTGGTCAAGTGTACCCTTCATACAGTCTTCACACATGTTACCGCAATAGTGGAAGTCAAAAACTTTCTCTCATACCTATATTATGCTCAGTAGAATCCAAAGTCCACTAATAGCTTTAAACAACTGCACAGTTTTAAGAAGATTCAGGAGATGTGGCCATTATGAAATGTGGCATGCACAACACATACGTTATAAACTTATCATAAGCATGCACACGTTTAGGAATACACAGCTGTGGATTTAAAAAGTGCTAAGACTACAACCCACAATTTAAGGAGACATAACTAATATAATATCTGTTTTCATTCGAAAATATAGAATGAGAAATAGCAATCTGCTCCAAGGAATAGCTGCACAACATTATCTTACTACACCAGAAATATATAAGAACAGAATAAAATCGCTAAAGAATAAGGGAAGAGCTGACCACACCAATCAACTTATGCAGCACCATCCTAGGCAAAGGACACCAAAGTATCTCAAATCCATGTATAACTAATTGTGACTGAGCAGATACATAGGCATGAAGAGACAAGGTGCATGTCCAATCCTTCTCTGTTAGTGAAGAGGAGACAGGGTGCATGTCCAGTCCTTCTCTGTTAGACATGAGGAGACAAGGTGAATGTCCACTCCTTCTCTGTTTGACATTTGGAGACAATGTGCATGCCCACTCCTTCTCTGTTAGTCATGAGGAGAGAATGTGCATGTCCACTCCTTCTCTGTTAGTCATGAGGAGACAGGGTGCATGTCCACTCCTTCTCTGTTAGACATGAGAAGACAAGGTGCATGCCCACTCCTTCTCTGTTACAATATTTAATATTGTATTTACTAACACGAAAATCAACTCAAGTTTAAACCTGAAAACCATGAAAAAATAAGAATGTTTAATGCCATTGTAATATTTTGCTAATTAATCACTTTGTATCCCCTCTAGACTGTTTTACATCTTCATGATTAGTTAGAAATATTGTTGCTTTAGACTAGGAGTACTACTGTTATCAGTGCATCCATGCAAAAAAGTAGAACAAAAGTATGAGTAAAGTTATTTAATGCCATGGCCTTTAAACAAAAAGTTGATTCTCCAATGAGTTTGCCAAAATACTTGTTTGCTATCATCGCTTAACTTGCTATTAGAATTTAAAAATAATCAACCACCATGTTGTAAGCAATAACACGTTGTAAACAACACCACCTGAGTAGCACACAAGGAATGTTATATTGACTGCATATTTTAAAAGATAAGTACAGATAGCTCAGGTCCACAAAAAGCAAACTCTGCTCCTCATGATGTCTAAAGTTTCTGCTTAGAAAAAAAAAACGTAGTAAAAGACATGTTCATACAATTACCATGCGTGCTATTAGAAATTATTTAAAACGTGTTCAGCATCAAATGTGTGACTTTCGATACAATGCATACAGGTTTTCAAATTTTTATGCTAATGTGGGATTGGTGTGTCTTATCCCATTCAAATAAATCAAATCAATAAGGTTGACAAGCTAAATAATCATTTGAAGCGTATAACACAAACCTTTGACAGATGCCCATAATTTAATTTCTTGTGATCAGTTCCTTTTTCGCATTTATTTAACTAGCTAGAGTAGAAACTGATCAAAAATTGAAAATTTAGTTCAGTTTCAAAAGGCATAACTCTGTGAGACAGTCAAAAAAGATCATAATGTTAACTTATTTAAATCACGTATTACATATTTGTGACAGTTGCACATGAATCTGTGCTTTGTAATCAGACCCAATATGTGAGCACATTTGCAAGACAAGCCATTTGAAATGAATACTTTTTAGACAAATTCCTGACAGTATGAAGCTGTCTTGATTCCAATATTGCTGTAAATCAGGATCAGTTTTAAACTTAAAACCATTCCAAGATTAACACCAACTTTTTCACTACAAGCCTTATTTGAAAGGCATCTAATTTTCTCAACAACTTCAACACTGCTCATGGAGCTAGGTTATGTGGGTTTAGTGAATGAAACACTTTTACTAGGGTAGAGAGTAGAGGGCAGTTGCCACAGGTGTAAGCTCTCTGTAGGTATGATTGGCAGGTGTTGATGGTACAGGAGTGCAAAAGTTCTGTATCAGCAATAATGTATGAAGCCTGGATCTTCCTGGCATCATAACTCAACCTTGATGTTGCTTTTGCAGTTACAGCTGAAGTGCAACTGTAGCAAACACCTCTTACAGTTGTAGCTAGAAACTTGCTGCAGTTGCAGAAAAGCTTCTAGGTTTCTTGGTTCCTAGGTAAGTACTAGGCACTCTCCCCTTATGGGCTATTTTGAGCCAAGCTAGTTTTTCTTTATGTGGTCAAAATAACCTATCACATTTAGTTATAGATTGGCCTACCCATCCCGTGGTTGCTAATTATATATTACCCCTAGTGAGAATAGCTGGGATCATACCATAGATAATTTGATGGAACCCATGCATAGAATTAACCATATGGAGCTGCCTCTGTCATTTTAGTAGTGCAGGGGGCAGTTCTGATTTAAATTTTCTGCTTTCCATCCATAGATCAATGTTGAACTTGAATATGGGCAGGAATGAATTTTGTTTTATGTGGATGGGTAGTCTGTTCCACAGCAGTGATATCCTATGTAAGATATAACTGTCCCGCCAAATGATTTCGATGATGTTGCAGAAGAGGTTTAGATCCCTATAGCAAGTATTCCTGATGCCATTTGACTTGTTGATGAGCAGTAAACCCATCAGTAATGAGGTGGAGGATGTCTGGTATTCCAGACACAGGTCACCTCTTAGCAATCTGTAACATTCTGAGTATAGTGATAGGGCTTTGAGTTGTTCCACCTAGATATGTTGTTTAGGCCTTGTATCCTTTTATATTTATGCTATATTTCATTTTACTGCATGCAAAAATATGTTTGTATACAAGAGAATACTTCATGTCTTATCCTGTGATACGTGTGGCAGTGAAACAATGTATTTTTCTTCATTCACAGCTCAGGATATGCACTGCTGCAGTCCTTGCTCACTGTCTTCCTCTGCTGCATGATCCATTAGAAGTGCACTTATCTCCAACTCCTATGATTCAGAATGTAGCTCTTTTCTGCATATCCAGTAGCTGTTATTGAATCTGGCAGTGTGGTTTCATGTACCATTCACCTTTCTGTCAATGTGTTATCCAAAAATATGCAACCAAAGAATATTCTGTGGACCAGTTTTAAATTCTGTAGATGAACCTCATCCAATGTAGCTACGCACATGAGTTATATATGGACATTCATACTTACCTATGTGAATACATATTCTCTATCACAAGTGTGTGGATTACATAAAGTGTTATCTTCCAAGGTTGCAGCAATTATCTAGTATAACCTGTGTAACCAAAATGCTTATGTTATGTCCGTTAATATATACAGAGCTTCCTATATAGCTTTAGATGCATATAAAGGAGGACTGTATCTGACATTTTCAACCTTGTACCTTTACTGCAATATAATTATAATAAAAAACAAGTAATCATGATGGTGGTTCCTTGAATGAGTCCACTCCTACCCATCTGTAAGCATTGTGGACATATCTAATGTAAACTACATTATTTATTCTTGCATACTGAGTGGGCAGTAGAAGCCGCGGTGGTACAGCGGTAGCATTGTTGCCTCACAGCAAGAAGTTCTCCTGTTTGATTTACGGCTAGAGTGCCTTCTGTGTGGAGTCTGTATGTCCTCCCTGCAGTTGAGTGGCCTCCGAAAGACATGCGTGAATGGGTGTGCCATCGCTGAAGGTTGGGCGTCGGGCTGGCAACTCAGCACCATAAGAAAATCTACTGCCAATCATTAGCGGACTGGAGTTCCAGTGTGGCGACCCCTAACCAGCAAAAGCTGAAAAGACAAACAACATACCAAGTGGGCACTGGCAGACAGGTACAGGATCCTGTTTTAATCATGACCTGAGCTCCAAGGCAGCAGTTACAACTAATTACAAAAGATCTTATAGAAAACAATATTGACATACAGTATACTGTCAGGGGAAGAATTCATTATGTATAGAATTTTAAAAAGTGGCTACAAACAGATTAGTAGGTTTCTTGCATGTGCTGTAAAGTATTGTTTACAGCAAAGGATATTAATGAGTCTGTCCAAACTAGCACTGATTTTAGAAATAGCTGGAAGTTCTACGGAGATATAATTTCATAGTGAATAAGTAAAACTATCACATTCTATTGAAAGGGTTATTCTGAATCAGTCAGCCATAAAATGGTTACGACTTAGGTTAGTATTGTAGAAGCAAGCATTTTCCTGATATCAGATAAGGATACGTGTGAGTGCAAACTAGGTTAGAAACAAAATTAATTTGAGAGAATTAGTGAGAGAAGGTTGTTGCTAGCCTTTGAATAGAAATCACCCTCATTAATACAAATATTAAAAGATTTTTA
Organism: Protopterus annectens; assembly: GCF_019279795.1. Classification (NCBI taxonomy): domain Eukaryota; kingdom Metazoa; phylum Chordata; order Ceratodontiformes; family Protopteridae; genus Protopterus; species Protopterus annectens. Next base: position 588,860,505 of record NC_056735.1, read on the forward strand.
AGTAAACTGGTTGTAGCTTAACAGAAATGTAATCTATGTAGTATCAGAGTTACTGAAATCTGTGCACAGGTGATGAGTCTTGAACCATGTTTGCTGAAGATAGTGGGTTGTAATTATTGTAAAGAAGTTTAAAGATGAGAGTCAAATGGAGAAGTGAGACTCAGGCGGCAGGGGTCAGAAACAGTGCAGTGATTATTGTATCTAGGGACTAGGTTGAAGAATCTACATTTTTTGAGTGATTTTTGTTTGTCTTGAATTCATGTTGGGGTATAAGGATGTTTATAGCTAGTGCCCTTCACATAAGGGGGCTGGTAGCTGTGCAGTATGCACTAAGTTGGATGGTTAGTCTATCTGTTATATCTCCTGCATGTACTACTTCGGGTGCCAAAGAGCACTGTAAAGGATTTGGAGATCTACGTTAAGACTTTTAGTCGGCACCGAAAGATGCAACATGTTAAAGTGAATCTGCAGTTATCACTCAATGGCAAAAGATGATGAACCTAACCTATAAAGAAAGATATCATTTGCATATAGGATAACTGAAGCAGTTATAGGGTAGTGATAATGTCATTGATAAATGAGAAGAAGACAACTAGTCCAGATACACACCCCTGTGGCACATCTGTGTTGAAAGAACATAGCTGCTAAATGTGATTTTCATTTTGGATATTAAATGTTTTATATGAAAGGTAGCTACTATTCAACTAGATAAAACATTTGGGCTGAAAAAAAAAAAACTAAATTAATGAGTTTTACATAAGGCATGCTTGGTGAACAGTTTTGAAGATTCTCTTTAGATATATATACATATATGTATATATCATGAATATATTATATATATATATATATATATATATATATATATATATATATATATATAGATAGATAGATAGATAGATATCATGAAGGTGTGCTCTGAGAGTGTTGATGGAGATGTACAGAGAAGGTCAGAAGGAGTTGCATTGTGTTTTTGTAGACTTAGAGAAAGCATATGACAGGGTGCCTAGAAAGGAGTTGTGGTATTGTATGAGGAAGTCAGGAGTGTCAGAGAAGTATGTAAGAGTGGTACAGGATATGTACGCGGGTAGTGTGACAGTGGTGAGGTCTGCGGTGGGAGTGACAGATCTGTTTAAGATGGAGGTGGGATTACATCAAGGATCAGCTCTGAGCCCTTTCTTATTTGCAATGGTGATGGACAGGTTGACAGGCGAGATCAGACAGGAGTCCCCGAGGACTATGATGTTTAATATAAAAAGTAAAAAAATAAAATGAGCTGAAGAGACAGATTTATTACACAGTTTCTTTCACCCCTTGGGAATAGACTCCCATTGCAAATTAAAGTGTGATATATTATCTTCCTTCAAACAGAAACTGGATGTGTATTCATAAATTCACCCATAGTTTTACTGGCCTGACTCTCCTTGAGTGAAAAGGTTAAGTATGAGGTGGGAAGTTGAAGAAAATGGCCACAAGACTCAATTGCCTTATATTTCCTTTTTATTTCCTATGATCCTATATTTAGACTATGACAGGGATTATGTTTTGATGATGTCATTCTCTCACTCTCTCTCTCTCTCTATATGTATATATATATATATATATATATATATATATATATATATATATATATATATATATATATATATGTATATAAATGATAGCGTACCTCTTAAACCATTGCTTATGGCTAGGTGTTTGAAGCATTGAAACAGGTCACATAGGTTTGTTGTTATGTTTATGCAGTTGTTTAGGTAGTATTATTTTTCAATGTATGAGAATTTCTATTTAATTTTTAGATCAGATACGAATTTGTTAATGATTGGTTTTCATATATATTTTTCATGTTTAGGTAGAATGTATTTTGGACAGATACACTTTGATATTATTTAATTTTTATATTGCATAGTAATACTTTTTATATTTTATGTTTCAGCATGATTTTTTTGTCCTATCGCTTTAAATAATAATGGCATCTAATTGATGTGCCTTGTGTTAGGCTATAGTAAGATAAATTAATGGATACTATTGTCTTTTGAATTGTCTGATGAAGTGGCTTTGTGGTATCATGAAAGCGCTTACATAGTCATAAAATTTTTTATATTTTTTACGTTGGAGATTGAGCCTCTATTGTTCCTGCCAAGTACTGGGCTCGTGTTCCACATTGTGCTGTTGTACCATGTTTTGGGTTTATCTTGGATATGTATATATATATATATATATATATATATATATATATATATATATATATATATATAGAGAGAGAGAGAGAGAGATCATCATCTTCTTTCGGCTGTTCCCGTTAGGGGGTCGCCACAGTGGATCATCTGTTTCCATTTCTTTTTGTCCTCTACATCTTGCTGTGTCACACCAACCACCTGCATGTCCTCTCTCACCATATCCATAAACCTTATCTTAGGCCTTCCTCTTTTCCTGTTACCTGGTAGCTTCATCCTTAGCATCTTTTTCCCAATATACTCAGCATCCCTCCTCAGCACATGTCCAAACCAATGTAATCTTGCCTCTCTGGCTTTGTCTCCAAACCTTCCAACCTGGGCTGACCCTCTAATATACTTATTCCTAATCCTGTCCACCCTCGTCACACCCAGTGCATATCTTAACATCTTTAACTCTGCCACATCCAGCTCAAACTCCTGTCTTTTTGTCAATGCCACTGTCTCCAACCCATATAACATAGCTGGTCTCACTACCCTCTTGTAAACCTTCCCTTTCACTCTTACTGGTACTCTTCTGTCACAAATCTCTCTGGACACTCTTCTCCACCCACTCCATCCTGCCTGTACTCTCTTCTTAAACTCTTCTTCACAATCATTACTCTGAACTATTGATCCCAAGTATTTAAACTCATCCAACTTCACCACCTCTACTTCTTGCATCCTCACCAATCCTCTATCCTCCCTCTCTTTCACACACATATATTCTGTCTTAGTCCTTCTGACCTTCATTCCTCTTCTCTCTAGAGCATATCACCACCTCTCCAGGGTCTCCTCCACCTGTTCCCTACTCTCACTACAGATCACAATGTCATCTGCAAACATCATAGTCCACGGGGACTCCTGTCTGATCTCGTCTGTCAACCTGTCCAACACCATTGCAAATAAGAAAGGGCTCAGAGCTGTTCCTTGATGTAATCCCACCTCCACCTTAAACGCATCCATCACTCCCACTGCAGACCTCACCACTGTCACACTACCCTCGGACATATCCTGTACCACTCTTACATACTTCTCTGACACTCCCGACTTCCTCATACAATACCACAACTCCTCTCTAGGAACCCTGTCATATGCTTTTTCTAAATCCAAAAAGACACAATGCAACTCTTTCTGACCTTCTCTGTACTTCTCCATCAACACTCTCAGAGCAAACATCGCATCTGTAGTGCTCTGGCATGAAACTGTACTGCTGATCACTAATCATCACCTCCCTTCTTAACCTAGCTTCCAATACTCTTTCCTATAACTTCATGCTGTGACTGATCAGTTTAATCCCTCTGTAGTTACTACAGCTCTGCACACAACCTTATTCTTAAAAACGGTACCAAATCACTTTTTCTCCATTCCTCAGGCATCCTCTCACTTTCCAAGATTTCATTAAACAATCTAGTTAAAGGCTCCACTGCCATTTCACCTAAACACCTCCATGTTTCCACAGGTATGTCATCTGGACCAACAGCCTTTCCGTTCTTCATCCTCTTCATAGCTATCCTTACTTCCTCCTTGCTAATCCACTACACTTCATGATTCACTATCCGCACATCATCTAGCCTTCTCCCCTCTCATTCTCTTCATTCATCAACCCCTCAAAGTACTCTTTCCATCTGCTCAACACACTCTCCTCACTTGTGAGTATGTTTCCCTCATTATCCTTTATCACCCTTACCTGCTGCACATCTTTACTAGCTTGGTCCCTCTGTCTAGCCAATTGGTACAGGTCATTTTCTCCCTCCTTAGTGTCCAACCTTTGTGTCTGTTCCTAATTTTGTTAATGTTTTGCAGAGTGGTTCTAGCATAGTACTGATAATTGCAATTCCTTGTATTGTAGGTGTCCTCCCACAGGCTCCAGTTCCAGATTCAGTATTAGTTGAGTGATAGGCAGTGGAAGAGAAGTTGAAGTACTGCTTAGTTACGAAGACTGCAAACAAGTAATATGGTCAGATGAGTAAGTTTAAAAATATTGTGGCTTCAAAATTGTCTACTTTTGTTGATTTTTCATGAATATTTGTAGCATAACATAAGCAAAAATGTTTACAATACTGGCCAGCCAATTGCAATTAAAACCGGAAAATTTGTGCATTGACAAGATCATTCCAGAATGCTGAATATGTGCATCTTTTTTTTTTTTGTTACATATATGTGCTTCATGATTTGGGGAGGGTGATGCTAAAACAAATGATGCAGAGTAGTCTGCACATGTTATGGATATGTATTATAGCACTGCCACTCTTCCCATAATGCAGGGAGTCTAGTGACAGTTGCCAGTGTATTTGTACTAAGCGACATGTTAAAAGAGCCAGTCATGGTCATATGGCACCCTAGGCAGGGTAATGGACTGAATCCCTCCCTGGCTATACAAATACTCCATTCTTAGCTGTATTTCCCCATTTAACATAAATCCTGTAGAAACCTGTTAGTGCACATACTATTTATGTTTTTAACTTTTACAATGATCACAGATTTAGATTTAATTTAAAACAAATATTAAAATATACAGCAAAACACTGTCAGCTATTTGCTTAATGCAACAGAACAGTCTCACATTGAAAAGAGCTTTAGCAGGAGCATCAATACACTTTCACAGCAGCATGAGCAACAGTAAACACCTCTTCCTGTGAAACTTACATTTATTGAAAATGTATCTGACAGCCCATTAAAGTAAAACACATGTTGAACTCAGTCAATCACATTTAGTAATACAGTAATTAGCTTCCATATAAAGGATCTAGGAATTCAAAAGACAAATGCCCATGCATTTGCTAAGAGCTCAGGACAGCCTACTGGATGCAACTGCTCTTTTTCTCTGACTCTGTCTGTCTGATGACCTGGTCACTTCACCAGATATTAGAAAAGCACACTCTTTAGTTTGACTACCTCTGCCTTAATTTGTCTGCTGTGTATTACTGACCAGGTCACCTCACTAGACAGTTTCCTTTTTCACTGCTAGTGAAATGACTTGGTCAGAGTCGCACAGCAGACAAATGGAGGCAGAGGGGAATCAAGCCCTGCACTACAAAATCAACTCTTTGCCTTACTCATTTGCACTAAATAACAGTGCATATCATATTCATGTGCCAGCTAAAAAAACAAAATAAATGAAAAATATATTAATTGTTAAATATTGACATTTAACTTGTAGATTTCATGTTGTCTCCAGTCTATTCACAGACAAATAAAAAACACACTGCCAATAGTCAAGTAAACAAGCCAACCAAGATTAGTACCCAGAGAACATAGTTCATATAACAGTGCATCTCACATTCATGTGCTAGCTAAAAAACTAACTAAATTAAAGATATACTCATAGTTAAATATTGACATTTAAATTGTAGATTTATTTCATGCTGTCTCCAGTTTATTCACAGCCAGATAATAAATACACTGTCAATAGTTATGTAAACAAGGAAACCAAGGGTAATACCCAGAGAACATGACTCATATAATGACACCCCCGCTGAAATAAATACTTGATTACTGTAACCCAAAGTAACTAGTACACACACACACACACACACACACACACACACACACACACACACACACACACATGTCTGAAACTCATATGCCTGTCATTGTGCAATCCACAACAGTTTGCCAGAAAACCACAACTTTACAAGGAATGGACAAAAATTCCCATGAACTTCTTTGCTCAAGAATTCTGAACAAATTTAAAAATAATGAAGGGAAAATCCCCACATTGTAAATATTATTCTCTTTTGTCAGTTTGTTAACCAGATAAACCCAATGTGCAATGTGTTCCTTTTCATGGGTGACCCAAGAGCTCTGTCTGATTGACTTACTCTGAGGTACACAGGCAAATGAAGGTGGAAGGATTCAATCCCTTACTTTTGCCTACAGGAAGGAGTTTATTAACAGCTAAGAGCATTATGTGCTAGACAACTCTAACCTGAAATGCATTTTCTGAACAACAACTATGAAATTCTAATAACTGGCATTAATGACTGACTCTTATCCTCAGTAATTAATCAGGAAATGAAGATGGTCTGGCAGTTAATACAGTGGATTAAGGTTATAAGCCCTAAATGAGCTGTTTCCTGTAACCAAGAATACATGGTTTCATTCCTTATAGCTCCATCTGCCTAAATCATAAAAGCTACACCCACCATCTCAAACCCTGTCCCTCTTCTTGATATCTTATAGGCTACTAGGGGCAATTTCTGCCTCATTTACAAATCCACAATCAACCCCATCCTTTCAGATCTACTACACACCCAGAAATCAAGTGGTAGTATAAACACCTGCTTAGGAGATCTTAATCTCTTCTGCAACATAAATAGAACGTGTGAGGGACTGATATATATCACAGAGAATGTCACTTCTCTAGAATTACCTTCCTGTCCACATAAAGCACAACACATCTCACACTCTATTCAAGCATAATCTAGTTGAATGGATGAGAAACTGCATATTCACCATGGTTTTGCACCTTTGTCCCTTACCTATAGGGATAACATGTGAATATCTGAACCCTGGGCTATTCCTACCTAAAATACAAGGGCTTTGTGTTATTCATGCTTATAATACAAGGGATATAAACATCTTGCAAATGCATTCTATGCATCAGAAGATCATCATGGATCAATAGCCTATGAACTTACTGTATGAGTCTGTGCAAGTCACTTAAACAAACCGTGCTCCTTAAAAAACGATCACTCTCTGAATGTTTGCTTTTGTGAATGTTCGACTTTTGATGAGACACATGAATGCATGCATACATTATGGCATTCTACAACGTGGTGTTTGTGTAACTAGTGAAGTTACTACCATCTTACAACACAAGACACAGCTTTTTGTAGAAGTCATGACACAACTCTACTGTAATTTTATATGTCAGCTGGTATTGCAGAGTTGCGGCAGAATAGTGGTACAGTGAGTACCATTGTCATCTCACAGAAAAGATTCTCCAGTGTGATTCTCTACTGGGATACATCCTGTGCAGAGTTTAAATATCCTGCTTGTGTCCATGTGGGTTATCAACATTTTCATACCATATCTCAACACACAGTGAGTGAACTTGGATTGCCACTCTAAATTGCCCATAGATAATATGTATGATATGAAAGAAAGGCTTGGCAACCTACTTCTGCTGTCTATTTCCATAGTAAGCTCTGTGAATGGTGGAGGATGTTCATCGAGGTCAGACGTGGTTCAACAGCAGGGGATGAATACTTGTAGAGATGGTTTGGGTGGTCACAGTCTGTGCTTCCACAGCAAAAAGAATGGGCTCACTGCTGCTAGTACACCTTTGTAGCCTCTAAAATTACAGTGTAACACATTTTCTGCAGGCATAATTAGTAGTCATATATCTGCCTCTGAATTGCACTACCACAGTGTAGATACAGTGCAGCTTAATTACATATGCATCACATGCCAGTTCCCTGGATGTGCAGTTGCACATCATGCGGCTCTCCTCCAGCTCAGCTATCTCTTAAACAGCAGCTTCATTTTCTCAGCATTTCTTTGTGGAGTGGCTTTATATAGTCCAGACCATTTCAATAAATTTCACAGTGTATCAACAGACAAGAAAAAGTAGAAACACGAACTAAACTGAGTTTTTATAACACTCCTTCAAATATTGAAGTTAAGTGCAGAAGTACTCTCCTATTTCTGGAAGGGTTTAACATAATAAGTATTCTTTTTTCTGTCTCTTTTTGCATTTTTTAGAAAATAATGAAAGTTTTCCAAAGCAGCTCTTAAAGGAGCTTATACCCATAAACGGCAAATCCTTAATACGTAAAGACAACATGATATACACTTTGTACATAAGTGAAAAGAATAAAAGGCATCAAAGTTAAATTCATTCTCACCACAAAAAGTTTCATCTCTGCGAAACACCTTGAAGATTTCCACAATTAGACCAGTGGACATTTTGAGGATTAAAATGATAATGATGAATCATGCATGATGCTTTTCAAAATTATGTACTTCAGGTCAGGGAAGCATTGTCTTTCAGATTAATTTCTGTTTTTGCAGTATGATCTGCATGTCATATCTAGAGTGTAGTTTAGTTTGATCAGCTCTTGATAACTGTTTTTACAGTTTTTTTTTTTTTTTTGCTGGGAAATTTGTCTGCCATCAAGCTTCATGTCTTATAAAGAGAAATATTTTAAAAACAAATCATATACTTTTATGTGATTCACTATGATTAACCACATCTTGCTTAATTGAAACATGAATAATTGTAAACATAATATCTACTTGTGACACTGATCATACTGTTAACTGATCACAACAAGCATGGCCATACAATACGAAGCATTACTTTTTGATTGGGAGCAAGCCCTAATGCAGCCACCAATACAGATCTTCTTCACCCATACCCATGCTCTCTAGATATACTAATTATTTGGTTTTACAAACTTTGAGAAAAGGTGTAAACTAAACAAAAGGGTAAAAAGGACCCACAGAAAAAACATTCAGTAAAACTACAAAAAAACTCAGTGGAGCCCATTGGGATATATGCAATTCACCTCTTAGGACATCAAGTGTTTCAGGTACATAGCTTCTGAATGTCCATGACTTTTTTTTTACTTTTCAAGTCTTTACGGTTACATGCAGGCCAATAATGCCAAACCCCACAAAAAAGCCATTAAAGGCAAAAAGGTGTAAACTCACATTGAAACTTTCCTTGTCATCTTCTTCAACTACTGTACCAAAAGGATAAGCAAAGCATTTTCAAAATAACAAGTTTCAATGTACAAAAACATTGGTCACTGTGAAGCCCGCGCACAGGCCCAGTAATCAAGGCGTCTCAATCCTTACCACTAGCACCAGTGAGAGGCATGCACATTGGGAAGGATAACAAGTACACACACAGTAAAGTACAATTTCCCTTAAGAGCACACAGAGATCACAGTCAGTCTTGGGCTGGTTTCTCCCTTTCTCTCCAGATCCGCAATAAGACTCCCCACTGGCACAACTATAGGGTTCAGATCTCAACCGAGTAGTCAAGCCAAACCTCCATTACCCTCTCTTTCTAACCAGTTCTTTGTGTCCCTGCCCAAGTAGCTGACACACACTCACTTTGAGATTTGGTTTATATACAAACACACAGACACTCCTGGGAAAGGCTGGCACAGGTTCTCCAGCTATGTCCCCTCCTGCCAGGCTATAAGGTTGTAATCACTGCCACCAACTACTCTTATCATCTACTAATAAGGACCTTCCCAAAGGGTGACCAATTTCACTGTGTAATGCTATTATTATCCAATTAGTAAGTGTGACTGAACTGTGAGGCTTGTTGGAGTGGCTTTGTACAGTATCACCAAATACATGCAAGTACTCTAGACCTTAAATTATCTCTACACAAAACAGACACAGTTGAAAGGTTTAAAAATATTTAATAATAAATAACAAAAGAACAAGAGAAATCATATTACTTCAACACAATGACATTACAGAGTTCAGAAATCACAGAAAATGCCTTAAAATAATACTGTAGAACAGTCTGACATAAATATATAAAACAACGTAAAATATGGTTATTTCTATCTATCTCTAAGAAAAATCACTGTTCTAAATAAATATCTTACTTACAGAGCAAAGGCAGAGTGCTGGTGAGCTGATGTGTTCAGGTTTACACAAAATCCAAAATGCTCAAATCTTTCTCTCTGAGAAAGTCTTTAATTGTTAAACACCCAGGACTGCTGAGCCATTTGCATTACATAATTTTTATCACTTACTTACTTCCTAGGCTAACATAAACTCAAAAGTTAAATTTCTTAGTAAGCTGCACCTGGCCAGGAAGCCACAACAATAAATGGCATTATACATGTAAAACCTTAGTAATTATCTCTTAAATCAAGACAATAGAAATAATTTCCTGGTCCAGACATCCTGTATCTGAGCTTGAGATCAAACAGTCATACAATGCTTGACTTATCAGCTTTCTTCCAGCAGAGTACACTGTGGTTAAATTTTGAAGCTCAGTACAACATATAGTTTAATCATAACATATAGTTCTCTTTACATTTATAAACCAAGCCTGTGGATTATATTAATATTTGCAAATAACATAGAATTATCTACAAAATTAGGCTGGCAGCCTTCACATATTTCCCCCCTATCCCACAGAACCCAAGCTAGTTTTTCAAGTGACCATTGAGAAACGTTGCTTGAGAGGGTTAGGTCTATCTGAGTGTACCTTACCTCATTACCTGTCATGAGATCCTATCTGCATTGGTATTGCTAACCCCACTGTGGTGCTACACTGACATATCAGATGTTTGCAGCCTAGGTTCCATTTTAGCAACTTGGCATTTTCCTGGCTGGCTCGATGTAACCATGTTAGGGGATTGTGATCTGTAACTACAGTGAATTTTCTTCCATACAGACAAGGCTGAAGTTTCTGCAGTGCCCACACTATGGCTAAACATTCCTTTTCTACAGCTGCATAGCATTCTTCCCTGGGTTGAAGCCTTCAACTGAGATAAACTACTGGGTGCTCTTCTCCCTCTGAAGAAATCTGGCCAAGTGCAGCCCCCAGCTCATCGTTTGAAGCATTCAAATTCTTTGTTGTAATCTGGGCTGTCTAACATTGGGGGTCCTCCCAAAGCTTCTTTAAGCTTCTGGAATGCCTGGACACATGCTGGTGTCCACACTATCTTTTCTGGCCTGTTTTTCCTTGTCAAGTCTGTGAGGGGAGCTGCTATGGTACTATAACTGCGAACAAACTTTTTGTAGTACCCTGCTCTCCCTAAGAATGCCCTCACCAGCTTTTTGGTAACAGGTGCAGGCAATTCCTGAATGGCTTCCACTTTGGCAGTTTATGGCCTGATCTTAACACTCCCCACTCTGTGTCCCAGGTAGGAGACCTCTGCCATACCAACCTGACATTTGCTCGGCTTAATGGTCAACCCTGCCCTCTGTAGTCTGCCCAGCATCTCCCTGACATGTTGAAGGTGCTTTTGCCAGGAACGGCTGTAGATGGCAATATCATCTAGGTAAGCAAGGGCAAACCCTCCTACTCCAGCTAGGTTATGATCTACCAGCTTCTGGAAAGTTTCTGGGGCGTTTTTCATCCCAAAGGGCATCTTTGTGAACTCTCACAAGACAAAGAGTCACAAAGGCTGACCTCTCTCTAGCACTGGGAGTCAAAAGCACCTGCCAGTGACCCTTGTGAAGATCAGTGGTGGTAATATACTTAGCCCTACCCAGCTGCTCTTGGGCTTCATCTCTCCTAGACATGGGGTAAGCATCTGACTCTGTGTGACTATGTAATTTTCTGTAGTCCACACAGAACCTGGTGCTGCCATCCTTCTTTGGTACCAGCACCACTGAGGAGGCCCAGGGACTGTTGGACTCTTGAGTTACCCCTAGTTCCAACATTTCCTGTATCTCCTTCCTCAGAGTTTGTTTGACTCTCTCAGGCATCCTGTAACAGGCCTGTCTAATAGGCCTTTGGGGTCCTGTATCCACCTGGTGCTGCACCAGGTAGGTGCACCCTGGTTTACTAGTGAACATGTCCCCAGATTCCTGTAATGCTGCTCAGATTTCTTGAACCTGGGTAGCAGATAGCTGCTGGGACATTGCTACCCCTTCCACTGAAGTGTCAGTCTGAGCCTTACTGAGGAGATCAGTCATTAGATCTCCCTCAGACTCCTCCTGCAGTCCACCGCAAATACTCAGCACAAGGGCCTCCCTATCATGGTAAGATTTCATCATATTAACATGCAACAATCTGTGCCCCGCCTCCTGCCTAGCAGTTCTACCATGTAGTTAATATTATTTACCTTTCTTACCACCTTGCTTGCAGCTTGTTGTGTCTAACAGGAATGAGAACCATTACCTGCTGCCCTACAGCATACTCTCTAACTCAAAAAATCCTGTCATACCAGACTTTTTTCTGCTGTTGTGTTTCTGCCAGATTTTCCTGGGCCAAGCCCATGAGTTTCCTGAGCCTTGTCATCAGGTTTAGGACATATGCAACATCAGATTCCTTGTGAGATTCACACTCACCTTCCCACTCACCTCAAATTAAGTCTAGAGGTCCCCTCACCCTATGCCCATACAACTCAAAGGGTGAAAAAACACTGGATTCCTGGGGAACCTCTCTGTAAGCAAACAACAGATAGGGCAAATATTTGCCCCACTCCTTAAACTAGTCTGCAAATGCCCATAGCATGGACTTGAGTATAGAGTTTAACCTCTCAACAAGACCATTATTATAGGGATGGTGCGGTTGGTCTTCAGGTGCTTCACCTCACAGTACTTCCACAGACAAGCCAGCACATCTGACATTAAATTCGCACCTCTGTCTGTCAGTATTTATTTTGGGAAACCTACCCTGCTGAAAATCTCTAACAAAGTATTTGCCACCTTTTCTGCCTTAATGGAGGACAAAGCCACTGCGTCAAGGTATCTTGTAGCATAATCTACTACCACTAGGATATACTTTTTCCCTGTGGAACTTGGGGTACTCAGAGGCCCCACAATATCCACAGCTACCCTCTGAAATGGCTCCTCAATCACAGGCAAAGGCAAGTCCTGCAGTACCCTGTCACATCTCTGAAAATCCCAGGCCAAAAGAAGTTCTGCATGATATGCCTCTTTGTACATTTTATGCCCATATGACCTGCAAAGATACTATCATGGGGTACAGTTAGAAGCAGCAAATGGTAAGCTCTAGGCACTACCAGCTGCTGTATTTTCTCACCTTCTAGCCCTCCCTCAGGGATCCATTCTCTATACAGTAACCCTTTGTCCCAGTATACAGATTCCCCCTTCTCTTGAGAATCAGGTGCCTCCATAGCTACCTGCCTCAGGACTTGTAATGTAGACTCTAACAGCTAAGCCTCTCTCAACTCTCTCTTTGTAACCCTTCCCAGCTCTCCTTCCACAGGAAGTCTGGCATCCTCTGACAGCAGTGCCTCACTGTTAGCCTGGGTACTACTACTCACCTCTGCCCTTGCAGTCATTCTGTCCAAGGGACCATCAGTACCAACAAGCAGTTGTGGCTAACCTTCAGCCTCACTGCTACAATGTAGCTCCCTCCCTGAAGGAACCACCTCACCAGTCCTGGCTGCAAGTGTGTGGTCTGTCTGGGTCTCCCCCAGGCTACCAGACCCACATGCTTGTCTCCAAACCTGACTGGAGGTAACTGCATGAGCACATGGTACTGCATTATCAAAATCTTTCCCTATAAGGACATCTGCAGGGATATCCTCAAACATACCTACTTGCTGGTTTCCTTTTCCACCCTCCTAGTCAAGGTGAACCCTAGCCAAAGGTACTTGGAATGGGGTCCCTCCTAAAGCTCTGAATGGAGTAGACTGCCCAGGCAAGTAGTGCTCCTCTGTAACCATTACAGGCTTCGCAATGGTTATGTCAGAGGGTGTGTCTCTCAAAGCAATGGTCTCTTTGCTATTCACTACAATAGGATATAACCTCTGGTGGTAGTTTGGTACCCTTGTTGTCTCAAGACAACCTACTGTTGGCATTTTGTCCTTTCCACTTACTGGCTCTCTCACCTTTTGTTCCCCATCTTGCCTTTGTGGACATCTATATGACACATGGCCCCACTGCTTGTATTCAAAACATTTAACCCTAGGCCCTGGATGTGTACCTGGACTAATGGCTTCCCCTGCTACTGGCAGATTCTGTTGCAGCAGTCTGGGCTGCCCACCATGTGTTCCTTTAGACCCATGAGCAGCACTGGGTGTCCCTTTCCTGTGCAGTGATGCCCTGACTTCTAGGTATAGGTTTCCCTTCTTACTCAGCTCATCTAAAGTTACGCATTGTCTATCAGCTTACCAGATCCTCATGTCCTGAGGCAAAGTGCTAAGGGCTTGTTCCCTCAACAAAAGGTCTGCCAGCCATTCAAAAGTGGTGACCTAACATCCACTCACCTACCTATGAAAATAAGTGCTCAGTTCAGCAACATATTCACACACACCTTCATCGGCCTTACGTCTATGCTCACAAAACTTTTTCCTATAGGTTTCAGGTGTTAGCTTAAAAAATTCTAACAGACAATTCTTTACTGCATTATAGTTAAAACAGTCAATGTCAGACAATTTGGAAATTACATTTACAGCTTTATCATGGAGTAAGGGGGTCAGGAAACATACCCAGAGCCTTTGGTCAACATCATACTGTTTGCAAACCCTCTCAAACATATGAATGAAACTATCAAAATTGCCCCCTTCTGTAAACTGTGGAAGAAATTTACTGACCTTTTCTGCTTCTGGGGCCAGGTTACCCCCTTCCCCATTACCTCCATGACACTGGCAAAGAGTCATCATCTTTTCATGTTGCCTCTCCTTCTCCACAGATTCCATTTTCAAATGCCTGGCCTCCAACTCAAGTCTCTTTAGCTCCAGATGGATTTTTAAGTCCTCTGCAGAAAGGTTGAGTTGTCCATTTTCTGAGTGTTGTATATCTCCACGGCCAGTCGGATCATCCTCCTGATTGCTGTTTTCTGATGCAGCTGTGACCAAAGCTGTAATCATGTCTGCCTTAGTCAGGATTCCATGCACCAGTCCCTTAGCCTGGCACATCACAGACAACTGGCTCCTTGTCAGGTTGCCATACTCCTCTGCTGACGTGCTTGCCTGCTCTCTCTGACTAACTAAGCTAACAAAAGAAATAAAACAATTGTGATCTAAACTCTGAATATTCATTGCATGGCTGATTTAGAGTACAAAAACACCTTCAGTGTTCACTGTAGACAAGCAACAGGAATTCACTATCCATACCACTACAAGCCAATTAGTATGTGATGTGGCTAACTCATCACAATCAAACAATCAATATTTGATGTGGCTATCCCACCACTGCCAAACAATTAATATGTGATGCCTGTGCACTGGTAATCAAGGAGCCTCAATACTCACCACTAGCACCAGTGAGGGGTGGCACATTGGGAAAGATAACAAGTACACACACAGTAAAGTATACTTCCCCTTAAGAGCACACAGAGAAGTCAGTCAGTCTGGGGCTGGTTTCTTCCTTTTCTATCCAGATCCCCAATAAAACTCCCCATTGGCACAGCTATAGGGTTCAGATCTCAGCCAAGTTGTAAGGCCAAATCATCCAGAACCCTCTCTGTCCAACCAGTGCTTCATGTCCCTGCTCAAGTAGCTGACACACACGTGCACACACACACTTTGAGATTTGGTTTATATACAAACACACATACACTCCTTGGGAAGGCTGGCACAGGTTCTCCAGCTATGCTACCTTCTGCCAGACTATAAGGTAGTAATCACTGCCACCAACTACTCTTATTAACTACTACTTACCAAAGGGTGACCAATTTCACTGTGTAATGTTATTATTATCCAATTAGTAAAAGTGACTGAACCACAAGGATTACTGGAGTGGCTTTGTACAGTATTACCAAATACATGCAAGTACTCTAAAGCTTAAAATACCTCTACACAAAACAGCCACAGTTGAAAGGTTTAAAAATGTTTAATAATAAATAATAAAGTCACAAGGCAAATCGTATTACTTCAACACAGTGACATTACAGAGTTCAGAGATCACAGGAAAATGCTTTAACATAATACTGTAGAATAGTCTGTCATAAATATAGAAAACAGCTAGACTAATCTGGCTATTTCTATCTATCTCTAAGAGAAATCACTGTTCTAAATAAATATCTTACTTACAGAGCAAAGGCAGAGTGCTTGTGAGCTGATGTGTTCAGGTTCAGACAAAATCCAAAATGCTCAACTCTTTCTCTGAGAAAGTCTTAAATTGATAAACACTCAGAACTGCTGAGTCATTTCACATTACATCATTTTTATCACTTCTTTAGTTCCCAGGCTAACAGAAACTCAGAATTTACATTTCTTAGTAAGCTGTACCTGGGCAGGAAGCCACAGCAATAAAAGGCATTATACATGTAAAACCTTAGTAATTATCTTTTAAATCAAGACAATAGAAAGAATTTCCTGGCCCAGACATCCTGTCTTCCAGCTTGAGATAAAACTGTCCTACAATGCTTGACTTATCAGCTTTCTTCCAGCAGGGTGCACTGTGGTTACATTTTTGAAGCTCAGTACAACATATAGTTTTTTTCCCATAACATTTAGTTCTCTTTACATTTGTATAACAAGCCTGTGGATTATATTAATATTTACAAATGACATAGAATTATCTACAAAATTCTACCTAGCAAGACTGCCAGCCTTCACAGTCACATAAATCTGTAATCTTCCTTCTGCAATCTTTTCTATTCTACTTTTCTACTAGAGAAAAAGGATGTAGGTTATACATTCTTTGGAAGCAACTGCTTCAGAAAATAAGAATTTTAAACTGGTGTACTAACTTACAAAGATAAAAAATAATGAAAAGTACTGGCCTACGAGAGCAAAGAAAGAAAGTGGCTTTGAACAAAAACTTCTGAAGATAATCTTGAGTGGGCTAACAACATACTGAATTTTCATTGCTGCTAGCTGGAATACAACAGTACAAGAACATAACCTATGTACACCATCCTTAAGTTAATTATTTTGATAACAGCAGAGGACAATTCACTATCATCATCCAAAGTCATATCAAATTCAGTTGAAAAAATTGTATTCTTCCTAGAGTACTATTTTCAAAAGCTCACAAAATACTATTTTTTATATTAACATACTGAGGATTGCACCCCCAGCATGTTTAATGATTTCTAAAGTAGCCACACCTTGGAGTGAATAGAGGATCCCATCTTGTGGTGGTTTTAGAAAAAAATAGTCTCTTTCCAGTGAAGCAGGTATTGCTGGAACAATACAGCTCACTGAAATGAATTTATACTAAGAATGGCCTGATGAACTGTATGACTACCTTTTAAAAACTGTAGTTTCAAGGGATGAATAAAAGGTTTGCTACCACTGGTACGTATGTTGGCTGAAGAATTCTCTTCTTTTATACTTTCCACTGATCTGACTTATGTACTGAGCTTAAATGTCATTTTGAAATATTGCTTTGAGCACTAGCACTGTACAAAGCTTACATTTGATTTTGTTCATCTAAAAATGATCTTAATGGATATCCCTGTGCTTTAACTTGGAGTTCATAAGATAATGAAACCATATTCCAGAACATTTAACTATTTATTGAACTCAGTGTTACACTTTATAATATTTCAGGTGTACAGTCATATAGCATTTCCCTTTACAGTGTTAAGTTACTGTCAATTTTGATATGTAATTTGATATTAAAAATGAAAATGGTAGAGTAGTTACAAATGTAACACCCACTGATTTAAATTCTGAAACAGGAAGATAATTGTGGTAAAGTGAAGCTGAAGCTCTGAAATCGAAATATGTATCTATCCATTTCAATATTTCACAGAAGTCATTATTTTATTATACCATTACAATTATATACCATAATTTGCATCTCTAAATGATTAACATTCCATAGACCTTAAAGTTTAAAAGATTAACTAAACTACATATGCAGTATTTAAGGTAATGCCCTGTCAAGTTTGCACCCCATTTGTATTAGTGTATAGCTGTTTTCTCATCTTGTCATTTGTGGTTTCCTAATGTGGCTGTATGCTGTATCTTCTCACATTCTTGGATTGCACCCACAGTTAGTTTTCCATGAAAAACATCAAAACAAAAAAATGAGTAGTGGCATTATGTTCTTAAATTGCCCTTCATATATGTGTATTACCAAGAAAAACACATTCTTGGTTCCTGTTTTCTTAAGATTTTATAAATTCAGTGATAAGCCAACAGATTATTGATTGATTTGGTTTTCCAGGAGTAACAACCCTGCACCATTTGAGATGTTAGAGTTTCATTCTTGTTGTTGTCAATAGTAGTTGAACAGGTAGCATTTTTACCTTTGTTGCAGGTAGTTGGATTGAATTTGTTCCAGTACTGACACTGCAGTGCAACATAAGTTATGTGTATGTGTGTGTGTGTGTGTGTGTGTGTGTGTGTGTGTGTGTGTGTGTGTGTGTGTGTGTGTGGGTGTGTGAGACTCTGCAGTGCAACATAAGTTGTGTGTGTGTGTGTGTGTGTGTGTGTGTGTGTGTGTGTGTGTGTGTGTGTGTGTGAGAGGGGGTGATGCACTCCTGAGTTTGACAGTCTTCAGATGAGATGCGAAACCAAGGCTCCATCTGCCTACAGTGGTGATACCTCAGGTAGATTTAAAAGATTCCATGTAGATGCAAATTATCAAACAGAATAGGGGAAGATCCTCAGTACCTGGTCATAGTTCCCATAGTCAGTATGAATACCACCTCAAATCTCCCTTCAAAGGAAGCCATTGGCATAGTGGGACTAACTCGGCGAACAAAGTGTAAATAAATAAATAAGAGTAAGTTAAATTTATGTAATGTCTCTTATGATGCTGTACAAATAGTTACACTACATTTGCACTATCAGACAAATGTGGGCTTGCTTTCAGATACACAATGTTTTTCACAGTGTGACATAACAGTGACAATAGGCACCGATTATGAAGCCTTAGTAACATGCAGATAAGGTCTAGTAAACTGGAAAAAGCAACTAGGGTAATGACTTTTCTGGTTTTAAAAATTGGGCTGAGAACTCTTACATGTGTGTTGATCTGAATCCACATGTTGTCCCACATAGCTTGCCTGCTCGAGCTATATAGTGCAGCAGGAACACACACACACACACACACACACACACACACACACACACACACACACACACACACACACACACGCACACACAGGCACTTAGAAACATATGCACATGATTGTATGCATACAAATCACTCATACACATGCTGCACATACACAGACACACAAACACATGCACACGCCCACACACACTCATACATAATACATACAAGTACACACACACACACATACACACTCGTACATAATACATATAATGCAAGTACACACACACTCATTCATACATAATACATGCAATGCAAGTACACACACACACACACACACACACACACACACACACACACACACACACACACACACACACACACACACACACACACACTGGTCAAAATCATTGGGCAGTAGCATCTCTTTTTCTTGTGCTCTCTTTACATTAAGGTAACCAGTTCCTTCTTCACCTTCAGGCTCTGTAACCCACTGTCTGTCCAGCTGCTCTGTCCTACATCTGCTGTAGCATGTTACCCCCATTTGATTTTTTTGTGGGAAATGAAGCAATGTTTTACTGACTACTTCTGTTTTTTTCCCAAAATTAATGGACCTTATTCTCATCTTTGCTTAGTCTAAACATTTGTGACATCCTTTGTTTTTTTTATTCTACACACCTAAACGTCCTGTTTTCCTCTTTGGTCTTTTCTATCAATATCACTTACACTTACATCTTTGCTGCTGCCATTTCCTTTGTTGTCTTTTTCTTATCTTTTCATTATGCTACTTCAGTCTTTCCACCTCAACCTTTCCATGCCATGAATACTCTGTCATTCCTCAGTCTATCATTGTGTAACAAAGTTTTTGAAACCTTCTGAAATGAGATCCTTACTGTTTATCTTGCAATACAAATCTTTACTATTTAAAAAAAAGTTCACTATAAGCTGTCAAAATATATTTAACCTGCTATTCCATTATATTAATGTGAATTCTTTTCATTAAAAAAAACTATTACTGTGTAATGAGTCATGATTTGAATGCATATTAAGGTACAATAAGAAGCTAAGGATAAAACGTAGGTGAGAAGTACTTTACAGCAAATATTTTACATATAGGATTGTATATGTGCAGCAGTGTCCTCCCTTTATGAAAACTACATAGTGAATCTGAAGGTAAAAGAAGTTCTCTAACCTGGTGGTGTTTTTGTGTTATTAGGCAGCCATGCTCTGAAAGTAGGGAGCACTTTTTTTTCTCTTGACAGGACATGATATGTTTGCAGTCCTCAAATGTCAGTCAGCCACCAACCATATTACATTAGATTTTTTCCCTACACCAATCAAGTTGAATGCTTACCCTTTTTTAAACTAGCATAATTTAACTCATTACATCCGAATGACTCCTCCAGGTGCATCAATCAAACTGAATGCTTACCCTTTTTTAAACTAGCATAATTTAACTCATTACATCCAAGTGACTCATCCAGGTGCATCTGCAGTTAACTCCTACTTATTCTTCCAGGCATCAAATATTGCTTGTTCATATCTGCATCAATAATTCCAAAATCATGCTATGTACAAGGTTTTAAAAGATTTCATCTTAAAGCTTACACAATGGCAAACTGAACTGTATTAATATTTGACCTCTGTCTAGTGCAGGTAAAGGGATATTAAATGTTAAGCAACCACAAATAACAGAAAAATGAGCCAAAAGCACAGAAAAATAGATGGCCAGTGATCTAAAATACCAAAATACTTTAATAAAATAACAAACAAACTTTCAAAGTCTCTAGCACCTCCGCTGTTAAGCCTTTACAGAGTATACACCCATTTCCCCATGTACCCATTAAATATTCACATCAATTTTCTATTTACATCATTAAACAATTAAAAAAAATAATT
>NC_056735.1:588930009-588942509 GCF_019279795.1 Protopterus annectens
GCATTCTTCCCTGGCATTTCTAATCCACATGGCCGCAGTTATGCTACCTCTGTACTCGTCTGTGCTATTTCGTTTCTTAGCTCTTTGCATTTCTAATAAATCCCCTATTATCTTTGCTCTCATATGCCTCCCTTTCCCATTCTGCAGGAGTCTGCATGCAGACTTATCAGCTGCCGGCGTTTGCCCTTCCTGCATTGATTGGTGTTAATTGCTCGTTACGGATACATTTACACTGCTTCCGCATTTCCTCGCATTCTCCGCATTACCTTCCTATATCCCTGGTTGTTGCCAGTGAGGCCGCCACATGACTGGTTTCGGGAACGTAGTCGCCCTCGTGCACATGCATTTGTACGCGCATTCTGTACTGTCAGCGATCTATTTCCTAACACGCCAGTCATGATGCTGTAATATGCATTGTACAGCCCAGATTTGCTGTCCTCCAATATCCTTCCTCCTACAGTGGCACACCCCTGTGTGGTTGACATGTATCTCGTAGGCCACCGGTGTAGTACCGCTACGCCATTTGCTCCATCCTTACGCTGGCGCCGTTTTTGCGATTCACTATTATCTGCCTCATTTGCATGGAATTGACTACTAATACCTGGTTACGGCGCCGGACACCGCCTCCACTCCTTGACAACCATTGCGCTGGGGTTGCAGCTTTACATACATACTATGGTGTGTGGTGGCTGTGCAGCTGATTTGTGTTCTAATGCTCTTTTCGACATTATCATATTATTTCATTGCTTTACAACTTCTGTGCACACATCCCGGGTCTGCTGTTCTTTCTACGACGCGCCATTTATGTCATTTTTACATTTTGTGCATATTTTCTTTGGACATTCTCGGTGCCTTTCCACATTGGCATATTGCACCTATATGATACCTGACTTTGACAGCCTTCCGTTACTCCTCTGGTATGTTTGGGTAAATGTAAACCGCTTTTTGGTTTACATTGCCGCGTTCTTACGCTACGCCTGCGCCACTTCGTGGATCGCTATTGCCCTCATTTGCATGGTGCAATACCGCACACAGTGTGTTTTGCATACCTACGCCGGGCGGGATGGTCCGCGACGCCCGGTAGTGCACGTGGAATTCATTCATACCTGAATCGCTAAGCAGCCATATTTGGCGTTATAACGCCGACGCTATGCTGGCGCCTGGCGCAAGGTTCATGAATCCCGGGGAGAGTTTTTTTAACATTTGTATAACCTTTTTCCACTTACTGAACTGTCCTAAGGGCAACAGAGTGACTCATGACTTAGTATTCCTGCCACCCAGCACTTGCTTCCCTACTTTGGCTTCTGGCTGTAGTGCCATTTGTGTAGAATCTGTAAGTCCTCTATGTTTCTGCTAGGAATTCTATCTTGGTCTCCAGTATTAGCCTAAATCTCTAGGTCAGTTTGCAATCATCTATACTTGCTTACAGATGTGATTGAAGTGTGCGTGATTATTAATGTGTGTACCGATAAATGGAATGGCATTCTATCCATGACTGGCTCTCTGTCTTGCTGCTTGATAGGGAAAGGCACTGAATTCCTCTTGACTGTGCACAGGATAATGTGGGGTTAAGAAGGAAATAAATAAATAAATAAATAAATGATGCATTAGTGATTGGTAAATCAGTTAATAAAATGTCCGTGCACATGTTCAATTGAAATGCACTGAAGTGCTTATGACAGACTGCATTTCAGTATTAAAAATGTGAACTCATAGGTTTTATTTATTTATTTATTTATTTATTTATTAAATTTGTTAACTGGGTAGTGTCCGACAGGGCCAGAAGCTCATTTTCAGCGGAGGACCATGGAGAAAAGTTTCACATGCAGTAACAACTTACAATAATAATAATAATTTTATAACACAGTAGTCAGTACAGAATATAAACAACAGTGTACACAAGTATACAGAGTCTCAAGTGGACAGACAAGCCATTGTAAACTTATACAAAATACAAATTACAAAGACAGTGTGCACAATATACATTCAGAGACAGTATGCACGTATATCAACAGTGAAATAATGACAGGGAGTTAATTACCATTCCAAATGTATGTATAGTATGGGCTGAAAACAAAGAATCCATGTCAATCCATGAAATAGTGTGAACGCTGTTGTGAGACAGCAGCGTTTGCTGAGAAATGGAGGGTGTATAGTAGGAGGTTAGCATAGAGGATAAGGTAAGCTACAGGGAGGTGGAAGAATTAGCCTGGCGAATAGTAGGGGTAAAGCCATTGTTTGGCTAGGTAGTTCTTTAGGAGTTTTTTTAACTTGTGGTGGTGAGGAGTTTATGTGATAGGTTATGGAAGAGTGTTCCATAACTTGGCAATTTTGTGGGAGATACTTTTGTGTGGATCTTAGAAAGCCTAATCCTTTATTCCTAAGGAAGTTCTCTGCCCTTATATTGTGCATATTAATAATTCAAAGATGGGTCAAACAAGGATATGTTGTATCATTTATATGATTCCAGTATCCATGAGGTCAAGAATGCTAAACTGGGGGGTGAATTTGTGGTTCAAGGATACTAAACTGGGGGGTGAATTTGTGGTTCAAGGATACTAAACTGGGGGGTGAATTTCTGGTTTATATTTGAATAGAGTAAGAAAATTTCTTTAGGTGGAGTGGAAGATTGTTCTGCAGAAGTCGTATTCTCATTGATAGATAATTATTCCTCCTTCATACTATATTTATTTTGCAAATGAGATTGAGATTTCTTAAATGTCTGGTTATACTACCACTGAACTTGCGAATATGTAATAGGTCTGACAGAACAGATTCTGTGGAAGCTCTATACATAAGGCACAAATTCCCTTTCATCATAAGCAGAGCTGGTTCAACTCTGGGCTGGTACTAAGAATGACTGCCCCATCCCCTCACCCCTTAGCTCTTTAACTGAAGACCAGAAAAAAAATCAACAATAAAAAAAGCATTTCAATTTAATAAGCTGATTGGACAGAATTAGATCTAGGTCCTCCTAAGCTCTTCCACTGAAGATCAAAAAAAAAATGGACTTTCCTTCTACTGACACACTAACCAGCTGGCCATGTGCATCATGACACCTCCCTCCCTGCCACTTCCTCCTAACCTAGCCATTCAGTTCTCATTTCTGTGCCCTGCTCTCAGCCCTTCTTCAATATATTTTATTAGAAAAAAGTAATGTCTTCTTTTAATCTGTAGCAAAATATTAGCTGCAAACAGTTGATACAGTTTATGCCCTGCCTGCGTGGAGTGCTACAATGCTCAAGTTTTGGTTAAAAAACAAACAAAAAAATCTTGCTTTTTAATTTGTAGATAACTGCTTCTTACAAATGTAGCAAACTGTTGCAACAGTTTATACCCTGCCTGCATGGAGCACCACAGTACTCATGCTCATGTTTTTAGTTTAAAAAAAAAAGTTTTTAAACTGTAGCAAACTGCTTGCTACAAATGTACTGGGATATTTTGCGGTGTAGCCCAAGACCCAACCTTAAAAAATAAGCACGGGGTGCTTAACATTTGTTAAAGTCATATCTCACTTCTCTTTAACACTTAACTGATTTGCCTTTTTCCAAATATCAGAGCATAATCACTTTGCTTCATGCACTACAGACATCTTAAAACAACATTCTATAGCATCCATTTTGGTAACACTCCCTAAATAAATAACATAAAACAAATATACTTGGTAAAAGGAAAAGAATTAAAAAAGTAATTTTATTCCAAAAAAAATATATATTGCTATACAATGTGTATCTTATGGGAGCACTACAGTAGTGTAATTTAAGGTCTGCTGAAATTAGATACTTTGTATTCCAATAATTGAATATTTCAATTTAAATCTAATAAACACTGAAACATGACATGTCTTCCACTACTGCTGTTTGGCCATATTGGCCTGAATAAACCCATAATAATTTAAAAAGTAAAACGTCATGGGCAGTCAAAACCCATGTACCTGAAACATTGACATCTTCTTAAGGTGATATTTGCATATATCTCATTTGCTTCTCCTACAGGCATACCTCTCAACTGTCCAGTTTTTCACAGAATGCTCAGATATCTGCTTCATATTGTCTGTTTCTCATAAAATGTGTGATTTTCTCTCATACTACTGAGGGCTAAAGTCACTAAATAATAAGATGTTTGAGTTTCAGACTTCATACCCTTCAAAAATACACATTGATGTAAAATCTATTAACCTAGCAATATTTTAAGTGTCTAAGTGAAATACTTAAAATCTGTCCCTTGTTTTGGGCCTTTGTCACCTCGTTATTTTGGCTCTGTCCAGATTCCTTGAAGAGGTTGATGAGTATGACTACAGGAGATTTAAGGTATTGCAGAGTGAGTATTCTGGCTTGGCTTGACTTGGTCTTTTTTGCAGTTTTTCATGAATTATCTGTGTACCTTTTTTCCCTTTGATTTGGGTGTTAATTAAGAAATTTTACAGGCAATAAATTGTTCATGGATATCAGCCTCGATTTTAAGCTCTGTGTTTCTAAAGTATAGCCAGACAATCCATTTATGCTATACTGATGAGGTCAGAAAAAGAACTGAAACACGGCATGTCTACAGCTAGTAGGGTTTGACTTTATTCACCTGAATGACCCCATAATGACTTAAAAATTAAAATGTCATGGGCATTCAGAAGCCATGTAGCTGAAACACTTTTACATCCTTAATAGTAATTTGCATGTATCCCACATATCACTACTATTAAGAGGATTAAGGAATTAAAACTCTAACTTGCTGGGTCTTTCTTGCAGTTTTTACTGAATAGTTTGTCTGTGTGACATTTTAACTGAGTGTTTAATACAATCAAAATCATACAGAAATAAAATACAATCTACCAAGTGTTGCTACAACCTTGAAATTGGTTAAATATTGGTGGGTGGTATACAGCATGTCTCCCTCAAAAATCAGATGATTATGAATTCTCTCCAGCGTTTTATATTTGTCACCAGAATATTTTATGTACATCTGCTGTATATCTTCCTTAGCAGTCCTGCATGCATATTTTGCTGCAGATGTAGCCTTTAAATCTATTCACAGTCAGCAACATATTTAAATAACCTCATTGAGAAATGTTTCTATCTCCTTCAGCATCAATAACTCTGAGTGAAATAAATGAAAAAGTTCAAAAACCATTTCTTTTGTTAGAAAAAAAAGAATATAATGAGGATTTCTACCAGAAAAAGTTTCAAGTTGAATTCTATTGTGCTGTTAAAAAAGCAGACATGTACATACAATGAAAAAAGAAAAAGACAAACAAAAAATGGTGTTCACTTGTACAAACACTGTATGCAACAGTAAAGAATGTGAAATACTTATACTACTAATAGAAATATGTAAACCTAGTCCATTACAAATCAGTGCTCTATCATTTTCCATATTTACAGATTATCGATTGAGTTGCAAAATGGTATTGCTTGTTATTAACCTTCAAGCTTCTGGAAGGGATGGTCTTCTTACTTCAGGCAGACTGCACAATTTCCTTTGTAAACGGTACATTAATCACATTCATTATATTGCTGACAGGGCTGTCCATATAAAAGACATAAGCATTCTAAATAGAAATGCTGACTTTATTAGACACAGGTTTAATAAAACTCACTTGATAAGTACTCTTTTTAATAAATCTCAAACAGTCTTTTGATCAGATATGCATTATACATGAAGGATAGCTTCAAACAGGTGAAACCCAATTGACTAAACAATGCCAGTCATGAGTAAATAGTGTGTTACCACATGCACAAATGTGGATTATAGCTATTTTGCAGTGACATTATTTAAAAAAGTCTTACTCTTTTTAAATAATGTCAATGTATAAAAGGATACTAGTCCTGTTCTGCCTGCATGAGGTTGTCTGGAGCTTACAAAATCTGTCCTGTGAATACTCTGTAGCTGCACAGTTAATTGCCATCTCTGTCGTTTCTTGAAAGTCTAATGAGGAATGTTAGGTTTTGGCAGTTTATGTGACATATTTGGTGTGTTGTTTGTCAAAGTTCTGGGTTTCTGGTGTATCAACGAAGAATGAAGTTAGTAAAGAATAAAATACATATCTATTTCTTGAGATAAGAGGTTGTGAGGTATTATGTGGAGCATCACCAGCTATGACATTTATTTGTTTTCTTTGTTAAATAGAGTGCATTACTGAAGTCATCACAGTTAAAGGCTCACAATGTAGGTTAAAATTGCAAATTTGCTCAGTTCAAGTACAAAAGAAACAATCTGCAACTAATAAGTTTAAAAAAATGTAGGAAACACCTTCCAAGTGACATCAGTTAAAGATAAATAATCTACCAATACTGATTTACTAGTGAGGGATTTTTTTAACATTTTAAAATCTCTATTTAGCAGTTCAGAGAGAGTGAAACAATGAAACTTGTACTTTTGGGAATGCTCTATTTACAACGAGCATGCTGATTGTTTTGTCCAATCAATGAGCACAATCTGGAATAGGAATCATCAATTATTTTATATATTTTTTAAGGAACGTGGATTATCTTTTTAACTGTAATTCAAATCAATAGTCTGATTTGACAAAAGAGTGGAAGGGATTCAGATTTATTTTTTTACCCCAAATTTACTTTTGAGGAACTGCTTTAACATGTTTTGCTTAAAAAATATGGTTTTACATATTCTAACCTGTTTCTATAAACATATTGTCATAACTGCTAAGAAGCATCACAGGCAGCATTTGCTAAAATTAATTGGTATAAATTTTAGCAACTGAAAAAGGTTAAAGACTATTTAGAATAAGTTTTATAATCAACCATTTTCGTGTTTAGGATGCAACATAAATAGCAGTTGTTTTAAAACTCTAATGATAATAAATGAAGAGTAGATGATTAGTTGGTTTAAAAATCTAATGACAATGTACTTTATAGGAATTGAAAGTTGGCATGGGACTGCAATTTTAGTATTTCAGTATGCCCTTGTCAAATATTCTAGGTACTTATTGTTTCCCAAATGGAAATTCTGAAGATACACGTTTCAGTTATAAGAAATACAGTCATCTTTACTTTCTCCACATATTATCAAACTGTCATTCTAAAGAATGTGACCCATTCAAGACAGCAAAAAAGCTATTTTCTGTCTTCTTCTTCAAATGATAATATTAGCATTCACAATGCAAAATATGATGTGCAAAAAACTGAAGTTACGTGGCTGAATTCATAATGTACAGTGGTTGTGCAGGGCTGGGTACAGAAACATAGATTACAAAGGCATGGCTGTAATATGATGTTAAAGAAAGGATAATGGTCAAAATAAATAAGTAGTAGCTTATATGTCCACAGTTTCATAGGAATGTAGTTGGGGAATCAGTCTGCTGACCATTAGAAGTCTAGGTAAAAATCAAAGTTCAAAAGTTACCTCCAGCCTCAAGACTGACAAAGGAAGATATCATCTAGGTTTCCTTCACTTGACATGTAGTGTAAGTTTGTTCCAGATGTGTGTGATACATTGGGATGCAAATATATACAAATGTGTCCTCTTTATCTGTTGATAAAGGCTTACTTCCTTTAGCTGTGTATTTTATGTACCAGTTGTTCTATAAAATGAATATGTGGTCAAAGAGGGTTGGATCTTTCATTTCTTGAAAAGGTAGATTCAGATCTTAAAAGAGAAGGCTATAAGAGTCTGGCCATAAAGCTGTGAGCCTGTTCTGAAAGCTAATATTTTTGAGGACATTAATATTCTGAGTTATGAATCTCTGAGGTGTCTCAAGTTGAATGGTATGTTTAGAAAAATGCATGCTAAAAGGCACTTTATATTCAGTAATGCACCTGATATGATACAAGTAAATGGAAATTAAGCTTTCATTGGATCTGGAGGAGATGTCTCTGGACATGAAATGAGGTAGATAGAATAATTTCCTGACTGCTGTGTGATATAATGAAATATGAAACTATAAGGAATTATCAACAAAACAAACTAGATCCCTTACAACAGTATTTGATTGGAGGACTATATCATCTTCATGGCATTAGAAAATGTTTTGTTTGCAAAAAGGAACTACACTACATTTTTACATTGCATTTGAGGCTGTTGTCCTTGCACCAGTTGTTAACAAGTTCTGACCCCTGTTAGAATAATTGTGAGTCAACAGAAAATCAAATATCAGCACTTACTTTACAGTAGTCTGCACACTTTGATAACTGTAGGCCAGTAGTGTTACTCTGAAGATCTGATAAATAGATGCCAACTAGGAGAGGGCCCAACACTGGCGCTCTGGTATGCCACTGGTCATTGTTTTGCTTTCAGAAGTGGCATTTGCGGCTCTAACATTATAGGCTCTGTCATTTATCCAGCGCACAACATAAGTATTTATATTCAGATTTACAAGTCTGTTAACAATGGGAGATACTGTCAATGGCCTTGGCCAGGTCCAGACATGATATATGTGGTGCAGAACTTATGTTAACTGCTTTGGTTACTATTTCATGAAATTAAAAAAAGGGGGGCATAAAATTGTGTCCCCTACACCCAGTGCTACTTACAGTTAAGTCACATACTTTAAAAAAGCACACTAGGAAGATAATACTTTCACCAGAGCAAGAGAGAATGGTAACTGTTTGAATGGTCAAGACTTGTAATGTCGAGTCCGATAATGTGCACTGAATGGCTGAAAATGTGGACTTTGCTATACCAAATAAGATATTGTCACTCCTCAGAACATTCCTTTTTTTCCCAAGGTATGGGGCTTTCCTCCGGACTGGAGGCTGCATAAAAAAAAAAAAGGAGAGGCGTGATGCTCAAAATTCACACTTCTGCATTGTCTGACTTTTATTTGGTGATATGGCACTAGGGCACTAGGCATTAAGAGTGCCAATATGTCAATAGGGAGTCATAATAAAATATACAAGACTGTAGAGGTTATTAGGGAGTAGCAGAGCCCAGTCAAGGCTAACCTGAGGAATGTACCTTATGGAGTCATCTGTTTGAAGAGATGGAGTCTGGGCCTGAGAGAGCCATTCAGTCTTGGATTTTCTTTTTTTTTCAAAAAGAAAGAAAAAAAGAAAATGGTGTAGATTAAACATTATTGGTGAGAAGTAACAAAAAGTGCCATGAAAATTATTAATGAAAGTGCCGGTAAAATGATCATTTGTGAGGTCACTCCTTTTAACTCATTATAGCTGAGTGATGACTACAGATGTTTCTGCAGTTACATCCTACTGATGCCACTAGGCATCAAATATTGCTTGATCATAGTTTCAATAATAATTCCAAAACCCTTTGCTACATATAAAGTATTAGAAGATTTCATGTTAAAGCTTATACAATGGCCAACACAACTGCATTGATATTTGACATCCGTCTACTGCAGGAAAAAATATATTAATTGCTGGTTATGTAATATTTATTTATATAATAACATTTCATAGATTTTAAGTATCTTTATAAACAAGTAGCATAAACATAACTGCCTTGTCTCATATGAAAGCTCTCATCTGGATAAACAAAATGCTGCCAACAGTATGTGTGTAACTTGAGTGCTTGCTGAGCTATTTTAAGTTGTTTACAAAATATTACAAACTTCATAGTTGTTTAATAGGACTTATAAAATCTAGTTTAATATCTAGAACCTAAAGAGAACTATCACTATAAAAACAGTTTGTGCTGAAGAGCTTGCCATTTACAATTCTTTAGCAACACCAGTGGTTACAGAGTTGTGTAAAGTTGTTAGAAATTCGAGTACATAATTTGAAGCTATCAATAAAGCTTAAGCTCAGCCCAATGGAAGTTATAGTGCAAACATCTGAGCTCCATTGGAGGGAACGAGTTAAAGTATTTAAATACATTTGCCTTGCCATTGTTTTCCATAGTTTCAGAACAGTAAGTGCTCACCCATCTAACTCACATACCGCACACATTATGCTACAGATCAATCACGAGTTGCCTGCCCATATTATAAATTTGTCTTTGGAATCTCTTTCTAGTCACATCTCATCTGCTCACACCTGGAGACCAAAACAGGAAGTTCCTATCTTTAGACTGCTAAAGCTTAAGTTACCCTCCCTTACATATTTTCCTACCTTCTAATTATACGATGCAATTTTAGAAGTACTAACCTCATTTTTTACATCTTATTTTCAAAATTTACAACATCTATGACAAGACTCCCAGTGATCTCTTGACAGTGTTCTAACTGCCTTAAGCTCACAAAGAATGGACATAGTTTCAACTGATTCCACTGGTGAAAGCCATATATACCTAATTAATCTGGAGGCTTCTAACTCACATAAAAATTTGTCCTGAGAGCCTCATACACCTCCACCATAATCCATCACTAATCACACCAAAACATCTTATGCTGAAGTTGTAAATATAATTACTCCCAATGCCTCCTAGAAATCCAATTATGTCTTATCAAAAATCAGTGCATTACTTAATCTCATACATACCTACCATAAAGAATCACCCTGAGTGAAAACTTTCCAAATCTACCACTTTAAACAACAGCAGCAACTATAACTGATAGGTAAATCTATCATACGGTGCACAGACTCATCATTCACATGACTGGACAAGCAAAGAGTTCTAGTGAGTTGTCTTTCAGGCACAGCAGTCTGTGATGTTATAGTGGCCCTAAGAATCCTAACTTCTGACAAATATGACTGCAACATGGCATTGTACATGTGCGAGTGAATGAGCTAAGATATAAAACACTGAGAGACATTCAAAAAAACATGTCAGACTCAGAACTTTCCATGTACATTACAAAGGTAGGCAAGAGACTGGACCTGAGTGAAATTCTTCTTTCATCTTGTATTATGCCCACATACCAAGAAAAATAATTGGCTTCAATAACTGGTTAAATAGTTGGTCTCATTCCAAGTGGAATCAGTATTTGTCAACATGGGATGCAATGCTTGACAGTCCATTTGGCTTCTCTAACGGTGGTATGCACCTAACTTTACAAGTGTTCTGCATACAGGCTTAAGCCTTCTTTAGCCAACATCCATTTGATGGACATTCCAATGTAAGTAACATATCAGCCTCAAAATTGGATCACATGAATGTGGCTCTCTTCAACTCCAGAAGACTAAACAATAAATCGATTGATCTTGAGGCACTTCTCTGCTTAAAAAATATCCATGTCCATGTAATTCACTCCCTGTATATCTGTGTTTTGCACTTTTCTTGCTTTCAGGCATAATGGCAATTGTGGCACAGTCTCAATATGTCAAGTAACATCTTCTGGCAGATTTCTAGCTACCCACAAAATGAACTCACTGAACTATTACTGTAAATAGGATTAAATATGAAAAAAAAATGTAATCTTCCTATCAGCAAAAACATCATTATTTTGGGTGACTAACAATCCTTCAGTAAAGCTGCTACAGTAAACACAACTGAATTTAAGGACTACAAGCATGCCAACCTCAACCTACTCCATGACAAAATATCAAAAATCACTTTTGACTGTACCACACTAGCTTTGATACAAAATCTCACTAATGAATTCTACATCGCTTTAGAAAAGAACATAAGCTATCAATCCCTACCTAGTATCATGGGAAATTCAAAAATAAATTGCACTGGTGGTCTTCGACCATAAATAAAAATTACAACAAAAGAAATGCCTTGATTTATAGAGCAGATCCAAAACCAATCTTCTCAAGGAAAATATAAAAAAAAAAAAAACCTGAAAAAACACTATCTCTTCCATTAAAGCAGTCCATGAACTTAATCTGGCCTCTGGAGCCAAAGATAAGTACAAATACTTCTTTAACTATGTTAGAAAACTAAGAAAAAATACCATACTTTGCTCTGAACTTATTCCTAATAATGTTTTCTATTCTGACTCAATGGGTATACATCTTTGCACACAAATTTAAAGCAATTTTCTCCCCATAGATTTCTATTCAAGACCATGAATTATCTGAAACCCTTTCTTCTTGATTATCTCTAAAGATCATCTCCTGAAAGTACTAACCAAGACTAAAAATACTTCCTCCATGGGAAATGACAATGGAATTGGTTGCTAATTATTTCTGTTAAAAACACACTCTGTAAACCCACTGCTTAAACTGTAACTTAAGTTTAGCTATCAGTTTTGTTCCTGATGAGTGGCACACTGACATGGTGTTGCTCCTTTATAAGGCTGGCCTTACAACTGAACAGGTAATTATAGACCCATCAGCCTTACAGGCCTCATTCTTAAAGTCATCAAATGTGCGATAACAGATCTCATAAACAATACCATTAAGAATCGTATTAAACATGACCCCCCAACAGTTTAGCTTTATGAAAGGTAGACTCTTTTTACCTAATATATTAAACATATTTAAAAAGGTTACAGAAGTGGTACACCATGGACATTCCATACATATTGTGTGTCTTGATCTGGCAAAGGCCTTCAATACTGTCTCCCAGGCTGGCATCATATAAAAGCTAAATTCTTTAAAAATTAACCCATAAGTGCTAGGGTAGTTAGCAAACTGGCTATAAGAACCCACACAGTATGAGTTCTAGACACCTCATCAGAATGTTTGAAAGTGACCAGGGTGTTCTAT
>NC_056735.1:588945009-589027509 GCF_019279795.1 Protopterus annectens
AGAATCGTAATTGTTCATACTGCACACTCTGATATATATGTAAGCGGTGTCAAAAACAAAATTTAACCTTTTACATAAATCTTTTTAGTTTAGTTACACATTATGTAGTAGCTGGCTCTAGTTGGATTATTACTAAAACAATCCAGGCCCAATTTTGCAAGGAAATACTAATCTGCATTATTCTGATGACAGACATTATATACACACTCACATATCACTAATTTTTTATTTCATGAAAACACACAGACTCTCCAACTAATGAAAGGCCATTGTAAGACATATAATAAGTCTACCTCTTTCAGCAATCTCTTTCTCTTCCACTTCTTTGCCCTGGAATCATGAAACTTCTTATGGTTGAGCTATTGTTGACTTTGTAATGGTAAGGAAAGTTAACTTGTTCAGCAGTTCTATCATTTAGACTCCTTTATTGCTTCCCAACACTGCAACCATTGCTGCAATAGGATCACTGAAAAATCATTTTCAACCAAAATAGGTCAACGTTCAACAGAGTACCTCTTTCTAGGTGGCCACAAGTGAAATATCATCTGCTCATTAAAGAGTATTAATATAACCATGGTTACCCATATTTCCACTCAGTTAAGTTTAGCCATGACCTGTATTTGTATTTAATGTTCAGTGTCCATTTTATAAACTCAGTCGAGAGACACAGTTTTATTTTAACAAAATCAAAGTAGTCATTACTTTCTTCTCCCTCTAAAATTACACTCAGTCTCAATTTTTTTCTTGCCCTTTCCACAATGGAAACAAACTATTGCCTGGTATATACGAAACTTTTCATGTGTTTTCTCACTACTTCACCAGCTATTTGGTTCAAAAGTAATCGGATATCATGATGTTCCTTTTTTAAACTGCTGTTGTCGCCATAACAACATTTTCACATGCACATCTGTTCAAACGTCTATTAAAAAAGCCTCGGGAAATTCATAATCTTTTCCAGCATAGATCAGGGCGCTGTTAGATAAAATGGCTAGATTTCATTGTTGGAGTGTTAAGTGGGGGGTTGCATTTAGGGTCTTGAGCAGCATGTGTTAGTATTCATGACCACCAAAGATGTGGTTATTGACATGTAATGTTCAGATGTAGCATTTGATGAATTAGTTCAGAACAGATGAACTGGATGGTTGTGCTGTTCAATGTGAAATCGTTTTATTGTACTAATATAAGCCAATGTATTTTTCTTTTCTTTACATTTTTTATTTTACATTTCTGGTTATAGTTATGGCTTGGTTACGCAGTTCTCTCAGTCACATGTACTCTTTCTTTGTTTTATTTTAATTTTCAATCTTTTTTTTATATTTTGGGGTGTATGATTCAGGAGGGACCTTTTCTTTCTTATTTGTGATACTATTTGTTTCACATTTGTGGAATGCTGTGGGAATATTTTATGTGATGTTCTAAAAGATTTTTATGTTTCTTATTGTTTAACTGTTCTTTTTTTTTTTGTGCTAACATGATTCTATTTTATTTATGTAGAATACATAGTTTTCAGAATTCAATAAACTCCGTGTAGGAGAATATATCATTGTACATTATTGTTTAAATGTTCTTGATGTTTTGTTTTTTGCAATAGCATGATCCTATTTTATTTATGTAGAATACATAGTTTGTAGGATTCATAAACTCCATTTAGGAGAGCATATCTGTGTACAGGAAGTAGTGCCTGTGGTGGTGGCAAGCAATGAATATTAATGAAGGTCTGCATGCTTAAACACAGTTTTGTGGCACACACCAGTGCATCTTGCCACAAAACCTCTCCATGAATGCGAAAAGCACTTCTGCATACTACACAGCTATACAAATTTTCAAAGAATGTCCAGATGTTTGCATCACATTTTTGGCCTGTTATTCGTAAAATTGTTCTTTACTGCCAAATAGTTGCCAGCTCTTTAAGAACTGATGTCAGAAAATAATGACATACATTTGAGATTCAGACTTCATCTGCATCCGAAAATTGATAATATTGCAAAACCTGTTATTCTATCAACTTTCTAAGTTTGTAACAATAATATGTAAAAACTGTCCCTATATTTGTGGCTTTGCCCATGCATTATTTATGGCTTGGTCCAGATGTCTTACTCTAACAGGTGAGGGCCATGCACTTTCATGTAGTTTGCTCCGCCTGCTTGCAACATATTGATTGCAGGACAATTTCCTCTCCCTTGTTCAATATACGTTAGGACTATTCTTAATTAATATTGTATGTGTAATTGTTTACTGTTCTCTCTGTTTTATTTTTTTTTTTGTTATTTTGCAAGCTTGAGCGATGCGCCACTCATATGCGCAGCTGGACCACCCATGTATCAGACGTGACCCAGACATCCAAAAACGGAAACTGGGCGCATTCAGTTAATACTGCTGTGCATCACTGGGCATCACACATACCCAGTAAGCATGGCTGCACTAGGCTAATACCATGAAGTTAACAATGATTACTAATATAAGGGATGTCATAGGTAGGTACTAGGCTATCGGCCCTGGGGCCTATACAAGCCCAGCCAAAAAGGTACCCTGGCTTTTGCCACCCAAAAAATTATTTTCTTGTGCCACTGTCGAGCAGAGGCACAGAGGTGATCCTGGGGTGAATTTCCTATTTCCTATCCAATCATCAAGATTTTTTTTGAAGAGTGCTAATGAGGAGCTTTGTTTGCATATAATTAATCTTCTGGCAACAGCTGTTAAGTGTCAGATTGGAGGGCAGATGGTCCTCAGTTCTAGTACAGGGTATGCAAACTTTTCTTATAATGTTGTGACATTGCATCTTATACAAATTAAAGTGCTATATAGACAAGTGTTGCCTCAATCTTCTTGTGACAACAGCTGTAAGTTTAGGACTACTGTTCATATGGTCCTGGGTTCGATTAGTGTGTATTCCATATATATTTTACGCTTGCTCCATGTCAAATTATATTTACTTCCACTTATAATACCTGACATAGCTTTGCTGATACGAAAACATTTTGGTAAATGTATAGATCTGCTTTCCCAGTTGAATAACAGAGTTGCAACAAATGGCTGGATATGAAATAAGCTTGGAATTACATTGCTTGAGATGGCTCACTGTCTACTGTTTGATACATTTGAAAGAGCTATGCTCCACTTACCATCATGCAAACAGATGCACTTGTTTGTTTCCTGGTTTACGCAATGGTAAACAGAGAGCACCTTTTTCAAATGTATCAAAATACAGGCAGTGAGTACACTCAGTAAGCACAATTGGCATTAAAACATGATATTTTTAGACATTAAGCTTGATCTTGTCCAGATATGGCTGGTGTTGCTGGAGAGGGTTTCGACTTCTAGACACAACATTGGGGTGTTCAGGAGTCCAAGGTCTTTATTGGGCTACTGGTTAAGGATCATGTCCCCCACCGCCTTCAGGAAAACTATACAGGCTCTAAATACAAATCTGAAGCCTGGTCTAGTTTCGCAAGGGCTCTGCCAGTGCGAAAGGTATCCCACATACGGGGGAACAATGTCATCATCATTTTGATGAACTCCAGCAGAGGAAATGGGATACCCTTGATCGTTGGATCAGGGAGTGTCAGGCAGGAACCAGTCCACAGATGTGTATGTATTCAATGCATTTAGTAATAAATCCATAAAAAACAATTGAAGAGAAGGAGCGGGTGACAGAAAAAGGAGAACATTAGTAACATCATAGATAATATGCAAAGGATTATACAATTAATTTACTCTATTCTGTTACATTTTACTTTTAACACTACCAACTGCTAAGATATTTATTTTATTACCTGGAATACTACCCCAGGCATAACACATACACACTATAGAAACCAACAAAGCAGCACTGAGCAAGGAGCCACCACAGATCCAAAATTTCTAAAGTCCAAAAACAGAGGAGGCTCACCACGACCACTTAAAATAAAAATATATATTTAATACTGCAGTATAGTAAAGATCATATCACACTCCGCAATCATTCATGGCTGCATATATTGCACATATTCATGTTGCATGTGCACTGATTTCACTTGACAGTAGGCCATTCAAGCAACAGGTATAGAGGTCTGTACTTAAAATGCTATAATGACAAATATGTAACATTACCGTATTTTTATTGATGTAATCCTAAAACAGTATTCTAAACAACTGAGTTTTATATTTGGGGAGCGTGATATTTAAGCCCACAACCAAGGACTTATTGATGTCAAGTTTGGTGACAGTGAGAATTGAGTCCTCACCCACTGTACTATTATCATTGTTACCGCCTTGTGCTGATGGCTACAGTGCCTGATGTCTGTGTGTGCTTGTGTTATTCAGGGCAACGATGGAGTGCAGTCTCTCCACTCAGTGTAGGTGTGCACCCATTGTGTGGCTCACAGTCCTATGCACCAGACTTGGCAGTTCAGCTTGGGTGACAAAATCACCCCCTCTGTCCCTTCTCCAAGATGTGAACCACAGGCCTATCCTCTGGAGCAGAACTACCTCAGGGTCCAGGTAGGTCAGGGACAGTAGGGCAGGTTACCTGTACATGTAGTGAAATGTTTATCTTTTAAAATACTGCACTTAGTGATTACACACCCTGTTATGATTTCTGCTTGCAAATATGCAGCGCTGTTTTAAATGTCTGTGTTCCCTGGTCATTCAGCAGTTATCTGACCAGTACTCTGGGACATACAGTGTGTACATCATTCTATGCCATTACATTTACAATATCAAATGATATTAACTGGTAATAATATAATATACAGTTGCCAGTTAAGGAAAGCCCAGTTGGATGTCACAAAGAAGCATTGACTGTTCTTTTAGAGTTGAGGGAGCAAAGTTGTGTTCCTGTTATGGCACTAACAAGAATGTGTTGGCCTGGTTACCCTTCTTGCTTGGCATCCTGACTGTTGTCTGATTTA
Organism: Protopterus annectens; assembly: GCF_019279795.1. NCBI lineage: Eukaryota > Metazoa > Chordata > Ceratodontiformes > Protopteridae > Protopterus > Protopterus annectens. The sequence goes on from NC_056735.1 coordinate 588,949,899, forward strand.
TGTAGGGTTGAGAAGTCCCAAACTGCAATTTGCACACTTACTGCTGAGCTGTTATCTCTATTGCCTTCCTAGTACAAAGGTTTAATGATATAGGAGGAAGATTTTAGGCTCCTATGTGGTGAGTCAATGTGTGTTATGGTTGCGTCATAGCAAATGCAAGGACATACTGAGCATGCCTATGTCTGCCTACTACCACACCTGCTGCTGCTTTCCCCTCTGAATCATCATCGGTATGTGGCTGTGGTAACATTGGCATTGTCAGGAGGATGTGTTCCCCTTCCCCTTGCTGATCCTGTTGCAGCTGTTTCCACTAGATTAACTTGAGTAGTATAGCACACACTATGAGCATTGAGGGACATGTCAGTGGATTGTAATGGTGGACTTGGCCAGAGGTATGTAGGCACTAGCACTGTGAGTGCAGTATCTGAAGAACATGTGCTATGATGTTACAATTTGGACTGTGTCTCATTAAGGTGTTTGTGTGTGTGTGTGTGTGTGTGTGTGTGTGTGTGTGTGTGTGTGTGTGTGTGTGTGTGTGTGTGTGTGTGAGTGTTTCTGTGTACATTTACAATGGTCTTCATCAGTCATGACTCCAGTGCATAGCATGAATCTACCCGTAATTGATTGGTTGATTAGCATGTGGTTCAGCTGCATATGCTATAATTAGCATTTCTGAAGCTCAGACTAGGACAGATGCAGTCAGTTACTAATGTACTCCATTATATAAAGGCAAATGTATAGGTAGGCACACTAATGTGGATGAGCGTTATTGCATTGTTGAACTCACTGACACATTTATTTTGAACATTATATCTCTATTGAGGAGAATTGCACTCCAGTAGGTATGTATCCATTTTGTTAACTATGTAATGTATATGCTGGAATGTAGTTAACAATAATGTGACGTGAATCTGTATACATGTCTTTGAATTGTGATCATGGCATGGCCTTGCTTTTCAAACCATATCAGAGGTACGGACGATGTAGAGTAGGCTGGAAATATAATGCTGTGTGATAAATATGTACACATGTTTCAGTTAAAGTACCTTTGATAGCACTTTCAGCATTTCACAGTTGTTTTGTTAGCCAAATTATTTCTAAGCCAGTTTGTTGGTGGGAGTAAACAATGATGAAGTCCTGTTATGCCACAAACTGCAATGGACTGTTACTTTGGTTGGGTGAGCATAACTGAGTATCTGTTATGGCACAAACAAGGACATGTTTCTCTTATTGCTCTCCTTTTTTGTACCCCCATCATTATGTTTTAACCCTTGTTGTATATTTAAAATTTACCAGATGTAGAATACTGATACCTTTAATGCTGTATTTGTAAACAGTTTATTTGTACTTATGTAATCCTTTTATGTGTCATTATTTTAATGTCTTTCAGGGCACTAAATGCGTGTTCGACATAGGCCCCCTGTTATGTCCAGTTAAAATCCCAAATGTGATGTCCCCCACTATCCTAGGTCAGTAATTAAGGAGCTTCAATTCTCACTACTAACTCCAGTGTGAGACTGTCACTTAAACAGGAGTAATATTTCACAATTTTCCCCTAAGAGCACAACAGGAACATGCTCAATAATCTGGGACTCACACTCACTGATACACTCACACTCAAAGTAAATTTAAATCTCATACATCCAAACACTTCTGGGAAAACCTGACACAGCTTTCCAAATGTGCCCCTTCCCCAAAATAATACAGTAATACTACCATCAATCAGAGTTTCTTAATGCCCTTCTAAAGGGGTGTCCAGTTATGAAAGTTAAATATCAAAGTAAATGATAGCTATGACCAGAAGCAGCCAGGCCTTTCAGGTGACTTGCGGAGTATCAAACAGATATGGGCACTCTCTAGTCTCTAAAGATAAACACTGATTTCCAGCCACAATGTAAATTAATGTAAAACATTTAATAATAAGTAAAATTATTGCAAGAATGTAAATCAATAACTTTCAATAAATATCAGAATTCAATCACTAGAAATATAAAATTAAACTGTAGGTTAGAAATCCATCATTCTAGAAAAAACTCTATCTGAATAACTAAACTTTCCTAATCTAACTGGAGAATACTGTCCCTGATCTATACAAACAGAAAATGATTGACTTTAACAATTGGCTTAGTTTCTGGTGTCATTCCAGGGGGATCCAGTGCCTGACTGTCTGGGAAGATATGATCAACAGACCACGATGGTTTGTTACAGATGGCCTGCATCTGTCTCACTTGGGCTTCAGGCTTCTGGCAAAGGCCCTTGCCTCCCTCGTAGTGCCTTTTTTAGGAAAAGTCATGAGGTCGATACTACCAGCATATAAATCTCAACAAACCACAAATTAAAGGTTATGCTGCTAAACACTAGGAGTCTAAACATGAAACTGCATGCATTGCAAGCATTCTTAACCCTGGAGGATGCTGACATTTATGCAGTCACAGAAACCAGGTTCAAAGCAGAGGAGAGCACCCAAGCCTTACCTGGTTACTTATCTTATCATACATTCAGACCCCAAAATGTGGGCAGCAAAGCCAAAGGAGGAGGAGTTTCAATATATATTAAAGACACACACACTTTCAGGCTGGTCAAACAGTATGATGCACAGGAGACACTCCAGGTGCAGTTAACCATTGAGAAGACCCCTATTCAAATTATAGCTAGCTATAGGCCCCCATATTTGACTCAATATGCCCACTCCACCTATCTGGACATCTTCAAATCTATCAAGGTTCAACCCCTTACCCTGATCCTGGATGACTTTAATTACCCAACCATAGATTGGAAAAACTACTCATGCCAAACTCCCAGAGATTCCTCAATTTTATCATTGCAAATGTCTTGGAACAGATAGTCAATACCCCCTCAAGAGGTGATAATATCTTGTACTTGGTATTAACCAACATGAGTAACCACTGCAGCACCCCCTATGGTATCATCCTCCCTGGTATGATCTGATCATAACGCTGTCACTTTCAAAGTCACTATCTCCCCTGACCCCACTCTTGCTAGGGTCAAACAAAAAACTTTTCTGTTTGATGTTTTGTGACAAAGTGTTTTGGTTACAAACAAAAAACTTCTCCAAAGCTGATTACAACCTCCAGAGAGATGGTATAAACAGCTTCACAGTCCCTTCTCCCATTTTAGGAACTGCCACCAATGTCCAAATCTACACTGAAGTACTATACGAGCATTTATATAGATGCATGGATTCAGGAATACCTGACAGGACAAAATCATCCTCTGTAAAGAAGAGTAAACCTGTCTGGTGGACATCTGCAATAAACAAACTATATAACAAAAGGAAAAAATTGATGTCCAGGACCAAGAAGGGGAAACAATCTCTCCTTAGCCTGAACAAGCAAATAAGAACACTAGTGAAATCCTCTAAAGTCAACTTCAAGTCCAAATTGGCCACATCTACTAGAGAAAACCATAATGCCTTCTTCACATATGTCTGTAATCTCAAAGGAAGCAGCCAAATCAGTACAGAACTGGTGGTCAAGGGCACCATATACACAAATGCTGTAGATATAGCCAATCTACTGGCTGACAGATTCAGCGAAAACGTATCCCCTCTGCCCCCTCACCAGTAAATCAGGACATCCTCAGTACCTGCCCCCTACCCCTTATCTCTAGTGAACTGCCCTCTCAAAGGTATAAAATACAGCCTGTATGGGACCTGATAACATCCTAGGCTGCATCCTAAATCAACTCAGGCATGAACTTGCAGCACCATTAGTTACCCTATTCAACCAAAGCCTAATTACTGCCAGTTTCCCAGCTGACTGGAGGACAGCCACTGTCATCCCTGTACACAAAGGAGGAGCATCCACCGATCCAGGAAATTATAGACCCATCAGCCTAACTAGCCTAATCTGCAAAGCCATGGAATGGATTATCATGGACCTCATTAATAGGGACATTGGCAAACTCCAAACATTCAACTCCACACAGTCTGGCTTTGTCAAGGGGAGGTCGTGTCTGTTAAATCTGCTCGACTTCTTTGAGACAGTTACCAAAGTCATGGACAATGGGAAGACGGTGCACACCACCTACCTTGACCTGGCCAAAGCTTTCGACACTATTCTCCACTCAGGCATAGTAGATAAACTAGGCATCAATCCATATGTTACCAGATGGGTAGCAAATTGGCTTACTGATAGAACCCACCTAATCAAAATAGGGGAAACTACCTCAAGCAGCAAAACCCTAACAAATGGCATACCACATGGATCTGTCTTGGGGCTTCTATTATTTGGGATATACTGTGAGGTGCACATCAAAACCAGTGGGCTATGGCTGACCAAGTTTGCAGATGACTGCAAGCTGGGCACAGTCATCAATTCCCAAAGTGATGGGGACATCCTCCAAGAGGGTATCATCCAAACAAATGATTGGTGGCAGAAACGTGGCCTCAAATTGAATGCCAAAAAATGCATCATCATCATCCCCTTTGGGGAGAGTGATGTCCACACATATTATCACATTAATAACAATGTCCAAAGTGCACAATCAGTAGTGAGGGATTTGGGAACCCAGGTTGATAGCTACCTGACTTGTGACCACCGTGTTGCTTCTGTATATGGAATGCTTTCTACATGGCCCACCTCATAAGTAAGGGTATCTCATCCAGGGACAGAGAGGTCATAAGATCCCTGTATTCTTCCCTTATAAGGCCAATTATTGAGTATAATGTCCCCTTCGGCATGTACCTAGCAAAACAAATGTAGCAGCTGGAGAGACCGCAGAGGTTCCTCATGAGGAGAATCCAGGGCCTCAAACACCTACCCTACACAGATAGGCTAAAAGCCCTGTCCCTCTAATCAGTTTCATACAGACTCCTCAGAGGTGGCCTCTGTCTGGCATACAAAGCAATCTCAAACCCCGCCTTGATGGGACTGCTACATACCCACAAGTCAAGCTCCACTCAAACAACTAGTATGCGTGACCTCAACCTAGTTTGTGATATCAATAGGACTTTCTGGAAGGACAGATTTGTGTCCCAGAGACTCCCCCATCTGTGGAATAGACACTCTCTCCATGTCAAGCAGAGTACCTCATTATCCCTTTTTAAGTGCAACGTGGATAACTGTATGGGAAACAGAAAGTACACTCCTGGGATTCCACCTCTGTCCCTGCTGGACAGGGGTTCTGGGTGCTAACTTGTCTAAACATGGGCTAAACTCTTGGCTAGGCTTATCAGGGCCTCAGGGCCAATAGCCTAGTCACCTTCTATGATCCTATGATCCTAACACATAACAGCAAGGCAAAGGCAGGATTACAGTTATTGGTGAGTTCTCTTTTCTGGTTATCACTGCACAACACTATAACTGACTGCAACTCTTCACAAACTGCTCAGCACTTGACTAACTGCACAGCTTAACAGTCTAAACTGTCTTATTTTAAAAATAACAGTCAGCTGTTTGAAAAAGTTATTTTTCCTTTCAATCATATGTTCAAATAATCACCTAACAACCAGGAACATTTTAATGACATCATCTACTGTTCAGCTGATTCTCCACAGTACTTTAGAATCTCCCTCTCAAACATGTATAGTTAGCAATGTATCACAACACTGGCAGATTCTTTAAACATTCTGTTTATACAGGGAAATATTCAACATTTAAAAAAACATATTTACATTTCACAATTAATCTGAAAATATACATAAATTTCCTGCCAGACATGCTAACACAGATGACAGTGTTTTTATTTTCTTCACACTCCCATTTACTAAGGCTGAGAATGACCTCATCATTGAAGGATTATGTCAACATCATGCAGTACTGCTGTCCAGAGGATGGGGCAATATGGCTCAGAGTACAGCCCTGTGGGATGAATTATTCTGCAATATCAAGGATATTGGGGACAAAGTCACATCTATGAGCAGGTGCATCACCAAGCAACAAATATGACAGCTGCAAGGAGGCATGCAGCTGCAGTGGCACGTGATGGCCAAGTAACCAGTTGCGGCACTGCTGCAGAAACCCCTCTCACTGCCACAGAGGAATTCTTGGCAAACACTGCTACACAGGACAGCTCTCAGCAGTCAATGACACAGTATGTTCTTGATGTGGGTGCCACTCCTGCATCTCATGAGGAGCTTCCAGGTCTGCTTTGTTAGATCATCATTCTTATACAGTGGCATTCTAACATGGTGTCAATAGTTTATCTGTGTGTGTAAAGTTGTTTTTTTTTTTTTTTGCTGGAGTTATTTAAGATAACTGCAGTTTTATGCTTATTTTGAGGTTGTCAGCCACATTTTTGTCAACAGTTGTGTTTGTGCAGACATAGATGAGTAAAGGTATTACCCTATGTTATACTGTTAAATGTGGTGCTGGTGCCATCACCTCTTCCTTTACTTATTTCAGGACCATCAGGAATTTGTAGACATAGGGCAAGTTGGTAAACATAGTAAATTTTTGTCATTAATACAGATAAATACCAAGATATCTACTAATGTGTCCTTTCAGGCCCACTGCATGTATTGCTCTACTGTGTGCATACCTGTCAACCATACCTCCCAACTGTACCAAATAACTTGGTTTTTACTGAGATTTGGGGTCCAAGTAATGGGGTGCCATGATTCCCGAGTGGCACCCCCTTCATTTCCGAGTTTTTCTTAGCTTTTTTTTTTATTTTTATTTTTCTTATTTTTTGAGCCGACGTCATCACATGCGTGATGACGTCAGCTCCATCGGGGCTAACAGCCTGTTGGAATTGAGCTCAAGGGCTCATGTGGACACTATGAATTTGATTCTGGCTGTTCAAATGAAGAGCAGGAAGCATTTTGTATCTTTTGGCTGCACTTGTAAGCCATTAGACTGCTGCATTACTTCCAACTTCATTTTTGGATTTATTCTGGCTGGCTGGCTTATTCTCCTCTGGTGAACAGAAGGGACTGCTGCATTACTTCCCGATTCTGGCTGCATTTATCTTGCGAGACAAATGGGTAGGATTGTGCTTCTACTTTTACTTTTGACTGCACTCAATGTTAGGTTTCCTGTCTGGCTGTTATCTTGATTGTGAGATAAACGGGAAGGATTTTGCACAGAAAGGATTGCTGCATTTATCTTGTTTTACTGCACTCAATGTTAGGTTTTTAGTTTTGACTGCACACTGAATGTTAGGTTATCTGTGTGGCTGTTATCTCGATTGCTATATGAATGGGTAGGATTCTGCACAGAAAGGATTGCTGCTTCTGCATTTATCTTTCTTTTACTGCACTAAATGTGAATGAATTCTGCATTCAGGTTTATTTTTTCTGGCTAGCTATTGACTGCATTACTATTTCAGGTGTGTGTGTGTGTGTGTGTGTGTGTGTGTGTGTGTGTGTGTGTGTGTGTGTGTGTGTGTGTGTGTCTGTGTGTGTGTGTGTGCAAATGCCCCAATTTGAAAACACCTAGTGATTACAGGTACTCTGGCTCAAACCCTGTACCTTGGATACAAGGTAAAAAGAGCGTAAGTCCATAGCCACCACCACTTGTGAATTTATGCCTCATATTATATATCTATTCTTCATAAAATATGTGGTTTTTCAGGATTTTTCTGGCAAATCACTGAAAGGTTGAATTCACTAAATAATGACAGGCATTTGAATTTCAGACTTCATATTCTTCAGAAAATAAATGGTAACACAAAATCTTTTATTCTATCAATTTTCTAAGTTTATAAGATCAGTATTTTAAATGTGTCCCTGTTTTGGGGCTGTATTCCCCCATTATTGGCTTTGTCCATGTTTTTTGTGCTATGACATTGAGATGAGAGCTATGGTGAGACATGAGAACTGAATTCACTAAATGGTAGCCATTTAAGTTTCATTCTTCCTATCTTACAGGACACTGCTGATTTGGTATAGTGGTATGTTGTTCTGAGTGTAGTACACAGGATTCTGGGTTCAAGATTTGGCAGTGAAATGCATGGTGGTAGCATATTTTATTCTAGTAACTTTCCAAAATTATACAAGCAATGTTTAAAATGTGTTCCCTGTTTTTTGGCCTTTTGCCTCCCCCCCAAAAAAAACTGAAATTGAAAGTAAGTGTGAGAAGCTGTGCATGATGCCTATGTCTTACACTACTGTATTTATTTATAACACACACACACACACACACACACACACACACATATATATATATATATATATATATATATATATATATATATATATATATATATATTTGTGTGGGTGTGGAAGTAGTAGACTTTTATGATGGAAATTCTCTGAATTGGGCAGTTTTGTCATTATTGGTTCGAGCATTTTATTTCATTAACTACTGGAAAAATGTTCAAAACAATAAATTTAAAATGCACTCTAACAAGTGTGCTGTATTGTACAAGGAATATAATTTAATAAAGTCATGAAGGTGCATCAAAGAACATTTGTATGTTTCTTGTTTTGTGTGCAAGGGGCCATTGATTTGAAAACAGCCCAAAGGTAATCTTTATCCACCACTGGCCAGATGCATTTTCTTTGGATGTGGTGTGGGTTTCAATGAATGTGAGTTTCAAGGGCAGAGAAGTTTTAATGCCAAGTCTATTCATTGTGAGACAGTATTGCTTATTTTAGCAGATATAGATTAATGTTTGTGCATTGTGCTATAAAATGTAAAAATAAAATCCAAATGATTATAGAAGTAAAGCAGTATGCACACATTACTGTTTATGGTAAATGGGGCAAAATAGCCAAGTAATGGGACATTGGAATGGCTATAGGAGGACTCTGGTGTCATATTTTGGTTGTCTTTTCTTAAGTTTGCATTTGAAAGCTGGTATCCCACAATTCCATTGCAGTGGGTGGGGTTACGTAATTATGTATGCAATTTTTATGTTAATCAGCACACAGATTTGTATCTATTTTTCATGGGCTTTGTCCAGATTTTTGGTGTTTCCAGGTTGAGAGGTATGCTGTCAGTTCTACAAATTTTTGCTGAGTGTCCAGAAGTTTGACTCATATTTCTGGCCCATAGTTCATATCATAGTGATCTCCTACTAAATTATTGACAAGTCATGAAAGATTGCAGACAGAGATCTGAGTTTTACACTTCATACCATGCAGAGATGTCATGCTAAAGCAATATCTGCTATCCTATCACCTTTCAGGGTTTGTAAGAGCAATATTTCTAAACTGTCCTTATTCTTAGGCCTTTATCCAACCATTATTTTGGGCTTTGTCCAGATGTCTTGCTCTAAGAGGCTGACAGGTATGACTGTAATAGTGACAGCAGTGCAAATTGTGTAGCATACATTGCAACACTGTAGTGCAGGCGTTAATGTATTCCTCTGTTTTTTCCTTTTATCACAGGTGATCATGGATGTGGTTCTGTGTCCCCTGTACCACCTGATGTCAGTGTCTCATTCAACTCTGATGATGATAGTGGCCAAAGTCAAGCACAGCTGGGGTTTGCAGAGGTAGAATCTGAAACACCAAAATCCACAGAAACAACCAAATACACCAAATGAAAGCTGGTGCCTGGACCCAAAACAACTGTTCTCAAAGTATCCAATAAAAACCACCAAACTTCTAAAATTTGAACACTTTAATAGTGTAAAAACAATAAAACATGAGCGCTTTCATTTAAAACAGTGTTAAACTTCATCAGACCATGATGAAGTTTAACACTGTTTTAAACAAAAGTGTTCATGTTTTATTGTTTTTCCACCATTAAAGTGTTTGAATTTTAAAATTTTGGTGTTTTTTATGGGATACTTAGAGACAAATTGTTTTGGGTCCAGGCACCAGCTTTTGTTTGAGGTAGAATCTGACACAGAGTTTGACACTCAGTGACCAACCTAATTGTCCCTGTACACAGCCAGTACACCTACTCATCCCCAGACCACTGAGGCCACAGATATTGGACAGGTGGAGGGCGAGGCCATTGACCAGGAAAGTGTAGATACCACTGTTTCAGAGCCTGTAGATTCTATCCATAGTCAAACCACTGGCAAAGTGGCATGCAGAGGGATCGATAGAGGTGCTCAGAAAAGTCCTGCTGTCCATGCTCCACCTGGTGCAGGTGTCTCTTCACATGTAAAGTGACATATGTTTAGGGGTGTCAAGGAAGTACAGGCACTTTCAGAAAGATGCTCCAGACAAATGCTGAGGTTCTAAATGTGGCACAGTCTGACATCCGCGACTGCATCCACCATGTTGTTGATTCACTGGATTGGATGAGTAACACACTGAAGTGAGGTGTGTCTGTGATGGAGCACGGAATATCTGTCATGGAGCACACATTGTTATGGAGTGTCTGCTGGGAAGGGAATGTCAGCCTCATGGAATAGGTCAGAAACTACATCTGTTGTGAGCCACTGTGGCCATGTCCGATCATGCTCCCATAGTGGCAGTACTTCCACTGCTCCATCAGGGAGTGTGTTGTCCACACCCAGATGTGGCAGGCCATGGGAGTGTGGTCCTGGGTGTTCCCTGGATGAAAGAATGTCCAGCAGACATCTGTCACCCAGAGGTAGTAGCCCTGCACCTGACATCAAAACAGTCATAGAATATATCAGTATTTCTGGCATGTACATCAACATAGTTTCACAGGTGATGTTACTAGGCTAATGACCTAATGGTGTTTAGAAGCCTATCCATGAAATCATAATATAAAAGATGATGTCAGATATCATATATGGGCAAGATTTGTCTAGTAAGGACTACACATGTCTAGGTGAGAACAGGGGCAATGCAGGGCAGAGATTAACAGTTTCACATCATATCATCCAGGCTGTAATGAAACAGTGTCATGGAGGGGCTCTGCTTGACATGGTTTTGAAGCCTATTTCAGAGGTGTGGCAATGTATGGGAGTTGTATCTGTCTCTCCAGCATGTCTGTATATGTCAGTCTACATTGATGGCCCTTGAACAGCTGACTGTAATCCCAACTGACATATGTAGGGGCATCATTTCTATCACAAATGGGTCACAGATAGCAATGTAAGCCATCCAAAAGTCACCACAAAGCAGTCTATATCATACTGAGTACAGTGTCATCTACATCAGTCTGTCCATATTAGACACATGTTTGACATCCTGATATATATTACTTGTAAATCTCTGAAGTCTGTCAAGTTTTTTCAGGTATCTGTTACACTACATAGCAAATGGAGCATTATATTGAAGAATAGGCCTGAGGAGGGATGACTATTGGGGATTTAAACTTATGTCATACTGCCGCAATGGCTTTGTTAATCTGATGCAATATGTAGAAAACCTTCCTCACAACAGTAGACACATGTTGCAGTCTATTTGTGTTCCAAGGACTATCAATACAGATTTGGTGACTAGAGCATTCATGGTTATATTATAATAAGCTGGAACATTGCTAATTCCAAAGAAATGATTATGCATTTATATGACAGTTGTTTAACAGCACAGAGTTGTCGTTAGTCATTGGTCTGTGTAAGCCCCTTTTGAACAACACTCACAGTGTTAGGGGATGCAATGATAGCATCTAAGTGCCATTCAACTACAAACTTGGATAGCTACAGATACTCTCTTTTGATCTGAACTTCCAAGAAATACATGGTGAAGATGAATGGACACAGTAATGACACTTGCAGTGACCCATGGGTGACAGTTCTGCTGCTAAAGGTCAACTCTCCCACTTTGAATGTGTGCTGTTTGTCTGTGAACCAGACTGCAATCCACCAAACAACACAGTAGTTGTTCTTCACCTGGCTTCATTTCTTACTAATGCTCAAATGTGGGATTGTGTGGAAGCCCTTGACCAAGTCAAGATAGACAATATCAATGCTGTGCACACATGCTATGATTCTAGTCACATAATTGAATACCAACAGTTGAGAAAACCATGCTGGAACAGATGTAGTGTTTGGATATCAACTCTGTTCTTGTATTTGGCGTCCATGAAAATCCATTCCATTTTTTTACATTTGAGGCTTGTAAAACTTAAGAGACTATGAGTACATGTGTATGTTGCTGATCCACCATTGTGTAGGGGAAATAGGTTTATAATTTCAAATCTGTGTGGATAAGGACAGTACTCAGACTGTGAGAAAATAGGGTTCCTAGTGCAGTAGTTTGCTGGCTAAAAACATTAAGAATGCATGTAGAAATGCCATCTTGACCAATGGATGCTGTGCTCCTATTCTTGGAGAGAGCAATGGTTAATTGCTCTATGTAGAGAGAGGTTGGAAGTGATGTTAAAGACATGTTGTGGTAAGCTTGTGGGTAGATGGGGGGATATTTTTATCCATGCATGTCTGCTAGCTGTTTTTTTTTCACTTTTCACAGCTTCAGTATCTGCAATACCATCCACAATTATTTCAGCACACATCTGAGTTATAACTTTGATTTTGCATATGTATCAAAGGAAAGCCTTATTGTTATCCTTGGCAATGGTTTGACATATTTCCCATAATTACATTAACTACATAGACTTTTGTTGTCTGACCCCTGTAGAGGAGGAATTATTTTCAGTGAGGACAGATAATCTACCTGCTGTGGTTTTCAGAACTTCGAATTGCAGTCTGAATGTGTGGAAGTTATTGTAGCCTTGCAAGGCTAGGTTAATTACTGGAGCCTTTAATCAGGTATCTGTGACTGTGCAGACATCCACCACTTCCATTGTGACAAATACTGACAGAGAGCACAGTTTCTGATGTGAAGTCCTACAGTTTAGCAACATGACCCTTACTTTGCTGGAGTTACATATTTTCACATAGTAACCCCACTCTTTTGTGACACTACCTAATGAAGGCTTTATGGATGAGGTATGTGCTTAGCCAGCAAGCAAAAGACTAGAGGTGCTAAGCGAAGTCCATGTCTTGCAATCCACAATGTGATCCCACACTGACAGGAACTGGAGCCTCTTAGAATGACACCAGAGGCATAACCAATTTCAGATGATAGTTTGTTCTTTATATTATTGTTTCATCCTAGGCAAGCTTATAATGATGGTTAAAAATAGGGACATACATGGTTGGGACACACATTTAGACAGCTCAGTCATATCTGTCTCCATATAATCCCTAGAGATAAATCTCAAGTTGTGCATACCAACACCAACTATGATGGATTAATAGTAGTACTTGTTGTGGAGAAACTTGATTGCATGTGAGATGTGACAATTACTTGTGACTCACAACTGACCCTATATTCCTCCTTTTCTAAGCTGGGGAGTGGGCAGGTGTATGTCTCACTGTACAATTAACTGTATGGACAACCTTTGCAATAGATTACTATTGCTTTAGGGACATCCTTGTTGAGACACCAGTGCTCCTTTTTTATGTGTATTGTATGTTTTTGGTTTAGTGCTAGATGTACCATGCTTAGGTTTTGGATGTCTCTACTGTTTCTGTAGGTTGCTGGAGATTACCTCTGACCATAATGGTACTTCACTGATGTTGTAGTACAGGTCTGAGGCATTATCTGCCCTGAGTCAATAAATACATTTCAACTAGGCTATCAGATGAAGAAGAGGAACACTGACAGCTTGTAATGTGAGGTGTGATCCTGCTGTCTGCATAGAGAATGAAAAATGGATGGGTGCATGTGATATTGTGCTATTTTTTGTGGAGTAACATATGGGTTGTACAGTAGTAGGTCTATCTAAAGTGTGATCTATCTATACTTCTGTTGTGGAGACATTAGGTGTGACTTTACTACTTGTTTAAATTACATTTGCCCAGCTATGTTGAGCTGTAAAATACCTGCTCTGATAGATAGCATTGGCCAATTGTAGGGGAAAATGATTTAATTGTTGTTTCAGCATCTATAACTGTAATACGTTAAGCTCTCTGCACACAAACAAGAGCAGAGCAGCTAAGGCAATAAAATAGTGTTAAAGTTCAAAATTAGACCAGAAACAGTTACCTTACAATATATTGTACAGTCTTACTCAATACTCCAGGCATGAGGGTACAGGGGTGTTTTCTCACAAATCAAGTGTCATGATGTTTACTTATCAATAGGTGATCTGAACTGGATACATCCAGTGGGAATCCAATGTATAGTGTGGATGACTGCAACAATATTAAAGCAGTAATTGACTATTTGTTCATTCATAACATTACATGGGCAACAGAGTCAAAAGCAGCACAGTTTAAAAAAAAGTAATCATAGCAAAGCAAAAATAAATAACTATAATTTTTCTTACATAACTAATGGCAGTAACTGCACATACTGCAGAGCTTTCATGTCATAACAGTGGCTAAATAAAATAGCATTGTGAAGGTGCATGGAACAGTGCTCCGTAGGCTGCTGTTGGACACTCTCTTTGTAATTTCCAGAAAAAGGTAAGATACATCCCCTCATTTGACTGTAGTGAGGATAGAACTCCTACCCATCTTGGCACAGAGACTACATAACACAGTATGTAATGCACATGCTATGTTACAAGTCTGATTTTAATAGGACTGCAGGTGGTCTTATAGTAGATGACATCAGCAGGCCATGTTGGGGACAAGAGGTCGGAGGCCTGCTTGAGATGGATGCTTGTGCAAGCAGCAAAACACTGCAAAACCATGCCATTGGAGAAGATGGTTTGTGATATACACTTACACTCTCTTTTATAGAGGCACACATACACACACACACACACACACACACACACACACACACACACACACACACAGTCTACTGTAGTGAGAAATGAACCCCTACCTATCTAAGTACACAGGCTACAAAACACAGTACTTAATGCAAGTGTCATGGCACAAGTCTGATTTATGTAAGACTGCAGGTGAACGTATAGTAAATGATATCAGCAAGCCATGTGGGGAACAACAGCTTGGGAGGCCTGCCATAGGCATATCGCTCCTTAGTGTCATCTGAGGCTAGTAGCTTAACAGTAGTATATTGTTTAGAAGCCTAGCTGTGTAACAACACAAGTCCCCTTATTGAGCATATTTGGCTGTTTGAGTTTGGCAGTGCAAGCCTGTGAGCACCACTAAATGGCTCTGTCCATGAGGGAGCACACAACATTATATATTACATCAAGCTTTGTATTTGATATATCTGTTGTATAATTAAGGAGACCCCAGGATTGTACTGATTGTTGGTGTGGCTGGTGGTGGGGAAACAAATACTGTAGATGGATATTAAATGTATGTACATATAGTAATTCTGTGACCTCAGTTTGCAAGACTTCCACATGAAGTCTTATGTCAGACAAAGCATCTAGGAAATGTAGAACAATAAGAATACAGATGGATGGATGTAATGTAATAGTTAGACATAGCACAGATGCAATGCTTCTTGCACTAAGGGTACATGCATGCACATTTCCATCTTTTACCTGTTTCCCCGTAGGTAAGCAGTTCACAAACACAAGGTGCATTGCTAACATCTGAGGCTTCCTTTTATGTAATATATACCTGCTACTATAGCCCACTCCTATACCTACTCCAGGCTGGGATTTTCAATTTCTAACAGCAATAATTGAATGTATCTGGTTTCTGTTGTTGGCAGCCTGACAAATGTTACCTGCTTTTTCCCTGTTTCTGCAATACTGCACTTCATGCAAACTAGCTAAGCCTTATCAAAAATATTTTCCACACAGAGTGGACTGTAAAAGTTGTGGACAAAGATGATAAAAGTATGGGACATAGAGTCAAAGTCTGTAAAAAACACACTACCTAGTGATAGTACACCTCCAAAATGTTTAGTTATATGAGGATTAAAACCCTCAACACCAATACAGCTTCAGCAAACAGGATGGTTGGCTTTGTCCTTTTTGCCACAGAAGCAGCTTGCCAGAACAGAACTGGGGTCATTCATCACATAACCAACTGCATAAAAATGTACACTGCTATCAAACCATGGACTGTGTATTGTACAAGTACTTCTCTGTATTATACTTAGACGTAGAGCTAGTAGTCACACAATCTGTCATAATTATGGTTACAAATATACAGCTCTCTGTCTTATATGAGTGTGTTTGTTGTTAATTCATCAGTTAACACATACAATGTGTAAGTAATTTTATATAATTGTCCTTAAAATGTGAGAGGATATTAACTGGGACATGAACATGCATATACTGTGGTTTTGGGGGTAGCATAGCTGATATGCTGTTATGGCAATTATAAGGGGACAATCTTGTTTTGGGGAGTAAGAAAACAAAGAACAGTTATTGTTAGGATACAAGCAAGTCTAAAGTCAGAAACTGGAATGTGTAGCCTCACTTTCTAACTTCTCTCTTGAATGATGTACTAGTATTCTGCTGACATAGGACTGTGTTAATATTTCATGCCTGAGTCCTACTAATTACAAATGGAAAAATATTAGTAAAATAAGTGTCGGTAGCCACATGTTAATTTAATTTCTGTACATATCCATCACTATTTACTTGCATATTGTACCAAGTTTACAGAGATAAGGATATGTAATATTACTCTTCAAGAATACAGTCTAGGTTCAGAACTTACCTTGCAAATGCAGCGGTTGACATGCCTTCAGTTCATGGCTGACTCTGATGCAAGCAGTACACAGCCAGTACATGAATAGGTACAGGTTGTATGAGTTGCCTGGCATCAATTTTAATATATGCATGTGAGTAGGAGAAAAGTATTAGTCCCTAGGTACCTAAGTGGTGAGTGAATGTGCTATGCATTGTCTCTTAGCCAAAGCAAGGTGATACCAAGCACACCTATGTCTGCCTACAGGGTCAGCAGCTGGGAGTTCCTCCTCCAAGTCCTCCTGTGACTGTGGCTGTGGTGACCTAGGCATTGGTGGTGATCCTGCTGCAGCAGGATCAGACTGGGGATCATAGGACATACTGTGAGTATTTGTGTACATGTACGTGGATTACACTGCAAGGTTCCACCAGATATATTTAAGCACCAGAACTGTGACTTCAGAACCGCTAATGACGCATGGTCTATGATGTTTCTAGTGTGTGTGTGTGTGTGTGTGTGTGTGTGTGTGTGTGTGTGTGTGTGTGTGTGTGTGTGTGTGTGTGTGTGTGTGTGTGTGTCTCATTATGGCATTCTTCCATGGGTGTGTGTGCACTTCTGATGGGTGTCATCATCCATGGTTCCAGGGCATAGCCAGCATTCCCCAGTAATTGGCCCTGTGGAAGTCCTCCCAAGCAAATATCTGGTACAGTTGTGATGTGTACCAGATATGGGAGTCATGATAACTGCCAGGCTTTCCAGCACACACATTCAAGATAATCTCCTGGGCATTGCACATGACATGGCAGTTGATGGAGTGGTATCCCTTGCAGTTAATGTAGATTCTACCCTTCTCATTAGGTGGTGCTTTGATGTTTACATGAGTGCAATCTATGACGCCCAGTACTTCAGGGTAGTGCGCTACATGGTACAACTGTTGCATATTGCTAGTCCTTTCCAAAGAAGATAGAGGAAAATATATGTGCTCACAGGCATGTCTGAGCATAGCATACAGGAAATGGTGGAGTAGGCTGGATGCTGATCCCTGTGACACACCCATCATGTCCCCAGTTGGTCTTTGAAAAGTACCTGTAGGAATTATCCTAAGGGCTACACATACCTTAGTTTCCACTGGGATGGGTTCCCCTCAGTTGGGTCTGGCTCTGAGGTAAGGCTGGCAGAGCTTACAGAGCTCTTGTAATGTGTGCCTGTCCACCCTGCAGCACTCTAAAATCTCCAGCACATGAGGCACCTGGAAGGTTACCCTGGGCCTGAACACTCTCCTTCTTCTTGGCCTAAGCCTATTGTCAGCAGCACTAGCAACATTGATTTCAGCCTCAAGCACAGTAAAATAGCTGCAACAGCCCATAGCATTATCTCAGTTAAAATTTCCAAGTCTCTACTCCAATGGTATTGACGTACTGAGGGAAAATAAGACTGTAGGCTACATGGATACTTTATACATGTGTTGAATAGGTCCACTGTGTGGGATTGGCTAATTAAGATGCAGTTCACCTGCTTAGGCTGTAATTAGCATGACTTAAAACACCTGCCTGAGTGCTCAGTAGTGTGCTAGACACACCTTCTCTCAGTTCCAAGCACTGTTATATAAACAAAGTAAGAATAAGAAAAAAGTATAATTGTAATCTCTGTTTTCCTGACAGTGCAAACACATGAAACATAAAATGTGAAGCTAAGCTTGTACATCCTATACTCAAACTCAGGGCCATCAACACTGTAGCCTTATACATACAGGTGCTTCAACGGGATTAGTTATATAACAAGGTTTTTATTGATCCATCTCCTGTTGGTGCACATGCAAACATGTTAACAGAAAAAAAATGCAAGTGGACACCCCCCTCCCAATGTCATCACTCACTGTTGACATCCATTGGAAACAAACACCATGTAGATCCATACATGAAGTGAATATCCCTACAGGGTTACTGGTTTTTGTGATTCAATAACTCTAATGATTTTTGGCCTTATTTACATAATAACCATTCTGACAGCCTGGAATCTGCATGGTTTGTAACTGTAGAATGAATCCAATGAAAAGTACTAATAAATATAATGCACGGAATCCCCGATAAGTGCTCGCTCACCTTTAGTGCAACAATAGCAAGAATACACTCCATTCATTAAAATCAGCTATTTAATGCCCAAGACTGAATGACAATGATAAATACATCCAACAAATTGACTTTGTACCAAAGTATTCGAAAGTCCATGAAAATGGAGAACAATGGTTAAAATACATCCAACAAATTCACTTTGTGCCAAAGTGTTCGAAAGTCCATGAAAATGGAGAACGTAGGTTAAGCGCTTTCACCCGATATTCGGGCTTCTTCAGAACACTGTATACCAAAATAATATGCCTTAAATAAACATTTTGGCGCCAAAAAAATTTCAAAAAATTAAAGGGACATTGCTCTGTAATTATGTTTATCCTGAAGTTGTTTCCTTTACTTTTTAGTTAAGCATTCACTGTGAATGCAAAATATTCATAAAAGTGTGCACCAGTCTAAATGACTATCAAAACTACAACACGTATATTACATAGTGAACGCTTAATTTATATTTTATACCATCGATGATGCAAATGAACATTTTGCTGACTTTTGCGAAACATCTCATAACAGAGATCTGTCAGTTATTAATTATAATAAAATATACTGAAAGCAATGTCACTAAACATTATATATATATCTAAAATGATATATATATCTAAAATTACGTTGATTTTTTTTTTTTAAAAGATATATAAAAAACTTAATAAGTTAAAACTGCTGCGCTTTTAAATATGCGCTAATCTTTTGTTGTTATATATACAATCAAACAGTATCTGCTTATTCTCCTGTACTTGTCTTGAAATAAAAACATGGTTAGCATATATTTGTTCTTTGTTTGAATCCAGGTCAATTGATATAGTTTTCATTTGACATAGTTTAACTACAGATAAGATATTAAGTACTTGGGAGCTATATTAATTAAACATTCAATATGATAAGTGACGTAGTACGAACATAAACCAACACTTTAATACTTTTATATTTGATACACTTTATATGCCCTATATATTATGCATATGTAGGAATAGTGACAGAACGGATTTCTTATGTCTTTTTATGTTCCATTATGGTGCATAATTAAATGGGTAGTAGTCACCTGCAATACTTTTATAAACTGAGCGAACATCAAGAGCAAGCATCCACCTATCAATTTTTATTTCAAGACAAGTACAGGAGAATAAGCAGATAATGTTTGATTGTATATATAACAACAAAGGATTAGCGCATATTTAAAAGCGCAGCAGTTTTAACTTATTAAGTTTTTTATATATTTTAAAAAAAAAAAAATCAACGTATTTTAGATATATATATATATCATTTTAGATATATATATATAATGTTTAGTGACATTGCTTTCAGTATATTTTATTATAATTAATAACTGACAGATCTCTGTTATGAGATGTTTCGCAAAAGTCAGCAAAATGTTCATTTGCATCATCGATGGTATAAAATGTAAATTAAGCGTTCACTATGTAATATACGTGTTGTAGTTTTGATAGTCATTTAGACTGGTGCACACTTTTATGAATATTTTGCATTCACAGTGAATGCTTAACTAAAATGTAAGGGAAACAACTTCAAGATAAACATAATTACAGGGCAATGTCCCTTTAATATTTTGAAATGTTTTTGGCGCCAAAATGTTTATTTAAGGAGTATTATTTTGGTATACAGTGTTCTGAAGAAGCCCGAATATCGGGTGAAAGCGCTTAACCTACGTTCTCCATTTTCATGGACTTTCAACACTTTGACACAAAGTGAATTTGTTGGATGTATTTTAACCATTGTTCTCCATTTTCATTGACTTTCGAATACTTTGGTACAAAGTCAATTTGTTGGATGTATTTATCGTTGTCATTCAGTCTTGGTCATTAAATAGCTGATTTTAAAGAACGGAGTGTATTCTTGCTATTGTTGCACTAAAGGTGAGCGAGCACTTATTGGGGATTCCGTGCATTATATTTATTGGTTTGTAACTGTGTAAGCAGGGCAACTGCAATGGAGCACAATGTTATAAACATAAGGTAGGGTATTACTTTGTCTATATATGTGATACATAACACATTATGCTTACAGTATATTATAATACTCTGCTTCATTAGTTTTAAATATTTTAAAAGCCTGCATTATGTACATGTTTGGGGTGGTTAACTAATGATATATTTATGTCAAGGCAGTAAAAATGGCATTCTTATTTGGGAGACTGATTTTCTAGCATCCACATTGTGTACTTAGGCCAGGATATGTGTGGTGGTATCTGTTAAGGGCAGTTCTGTCCAAATTTCAGTAGTTTCAATTGCCCATGTTTCCATGTAGACTCCTGTACTCGGAAATTTTCTGCATACACTACCAACATGTACACAGAGTCTACACTGCTTCATTTTAGGTTGTTGGATCACTCATTTGTATTGGTTTGCTTCATTAGAATAAATTTCAGCTACTTATGCTGAAATTTGCATTTTACAAAAATGTCCATATTTGCAGTTGAGTGCACATGATTGCGCATCCCTACACAGAGTTTACTGAACTGAATTCCCCTGAGTGTGCTTTTTATATTGTTTTGTACAGTTTAGATTTATGAGTGAGGCGAAACAGGAGAAAGTATGGTTTCAGTAAGTTTGGTTAAATAGTTTTTTTTCACTTTTATTTACGTGTGTAATCCTTAGTGGAATGTTTTGTTTGATTCAGTGTTTGGTTAAGTGTCCTAGTCATGTTTATATGCAGTAGTTGTGTTTATTTCCATGTGCGGAATGTAAGTCTGCTAAGATTAATGTGAACTATGTTTAGTTATTGTAGGTAAAGAGATGATAAATGTCTGATGATACAGCTAGAATGTGAATAAATGACTGAAAGTCGATACTATGTTGATAAACAAAATATCTGAGATGGTAGCCAGGACATGTTTTCAAAACAAATTGCTATGCAGTTTCCAAGGTTAGAATACAAACATGGACACATAATGGCAACCCCCCACACACACACACACACACAAACACATGCTCAGGCACAGCTGCACATATGCAAACATCCAAACACACACATACTAAGGAATCGATATAACACTGCTTGCTATAATCACCTTTACTGAGCTACTACTGCAGCTTTAGGACTGCAGTTTCAAAATGACACTAATATGCACTGATTGACTACAATGGCAACATTATGACCCACTTACATGACTCTAATTTGCCAGTATTTTATACTACAAAGTAATTTTCACATAGTAAAAGGCACACATGCAGTACAATTGAACATTAAAGTACTAAATTATCTGCTTTACACCTTCTGTATTATTTAGTTGTAGACTACACAGATCTTGTTATTCTCTACATCTAACCATCTGGTAATTATACCCCATATAATGTCCTGGACATTGCAATCATTTGACATACTGATCTGTATGTAAACTATAAAAAAATGATCATTAACCCCAAACCTCTTTGTATACTATTCATATGCATAGAAAACAGGGTTGATATGTTTAGTGCCCTGCCTTCCATGACAAATTTGCCACCCTTTCCCAGGAGACTTAGGCTTTGTATGGTTGCAATTCTGCCACATACCATTTCTTCTGCACGGACCCCTTTAGGCAATTAATATCTGTCTAGTGTTATGGAACAGAGTGCTACCACATATTTTACCCACACTTTCATGATGCACCCATCTAAATAATACATTTGCTGCACCATGGAATCTAATACTGGAAGGAACAGTGCATGTATAACTTTGCTCTGCGTCATTCATGCCACTATTTTCTGAGCAGTCTGCTGTGAGCTGATTACTGCTCAGTTCAAGCAGGGGCAGTTACCTGTTTCTGGACTGAGTATCTGTTATCTTGTTATAGGAGTCAGCATATGCACAAGGGCTCCTGTTACAGCCAATGCTGGCCTTGAATCTGGTTCATATTTTTTCTCAGATTTGAACATTTATTTATTTATGTTTTTCACTTTTTTTATTAATTTAATAAATTATTAACTGATAAGTCAAATGATCTGTCTCAGGGAACTTTCAATTCTTCTCTATGCCGTGGGGGTAAGGATATATATAACATATATGGACAATTTAGAGAATTCAATCAGGCAGTCTATTTTTAGGCATGGGAGAAAAGGGGAGAGCCTAGTAAACATCCACACAGGTATCACAGAGCATAATAGCTTTCCAGACACATGGTAGAACCCTGGCTCTGCCAGTCATGAAGTAGAGATCCTAGCCATTCAGCTATCATGCTCCCCAAAAGGACAAATGTATTTTCAAAATGTCAACCAAGTCAAACTATTTGAGAAAATTATAAAGTAGATAATTCTCTGTTATGAACATTGTTTGTTAATGAGTATTCTGAATTTTGTACAATACAAACAATTTTCTGTAACACTAACTTATAATTTATGTTAAAAGTTGTATAGTCCCTGCTAGTCGTTGTACTATATGGTTATCATATCATACTAACATTGCTAAAACTGAATGTACAAATATATGCAATTAAAGAAACAGTACATTCTAAGACAAGTTTTAAATGGCAGCATTCTTTTTTTCTGTCAGTTTAAAAGTTGTGTAAAGTAACTGAAAAACACTTTTGTTGTCAAGAAACTGTGTTTATTTTATATTTTGGGGGGTGCAAATGTGTTTTAATGTGATTTTTTACTATGTTTTTCTGTGAAAAAGTGACTGTTAAAGGCCTGTAGTTTTTACTGGCATTGCTGCTTGTCTTCCCAGGGAAAGTGACAAAAAGAAAAAATTAAGCAAACAGCCTTTGCCTCCTCTGCAGGCTAGCACAGGTGGGTGACTCTGCTGTGGCCATTTTTTGTATCTCAGACCACTCATCTTTTACCCTAGATCCCTCTGGTGTAGCACTTCCAGCTGCTATGGACCAGGGAGTTTGCCATGTCCACCGCTGCTGTTATGGTCACCTCCATGGGCAAGGAAGAGCCACTATTGTTGGTCCTCAGAGAGAGAACAGGGAAGGCCTCCTTGCTGTATCAGAATGCTGTGTCTATCCCAGTGAAGCCACTGCTACCTTTAGTAACTTAGTTGGGCCCATTTATCTGTCAAAAAGAGACAGAAAACTAAGCATGTGTCTACTTCTCCTCAAATTTCTGTAAACAGTAGTAGTTTACTGGGTCTGGCTCAGGGTTTAATTCAGGCTATTGATCCTTCTTGTAGTTTCGGAAAAAGAAGGAGGGATACCTCTTTTTCTGTAGAGATTCAAGATTTTGTATTGAAACACGAAAAGGAAGTGACAGATGCAGGCTTTTCCCTCACAGATTTATGATTCAGACTCAGACTGATTCTGATTCTCACTCTTTCTCTGAGACAATTGATAGAATGTGCCAGTGTTTTCTCAGTCCAACAGAAAATACTATGACTTGTTACAGAAGAGGTTTCCAGAGCCTACACCAATTCCTCCTCATCTGTGTGTTTTATATGATGTGTGTGCTACTGCCTGCATTTTTTCTGATAGTCAGCCATTCTCCCCTAAAAAGGCAGATAGGATGTTTAAAGTTCCTCTTTCTTTTATGTTTTTATACACTATTCCCAAACCTATACCAGCAGCTATAACTTTAGTTGATCTCACTGCTGCTAAACACATAGTTAATTCCAATTCCACTCTTTATAATAAGGACTGGAAAATTATTGATAAATATGGGGAAAAGTGTATTCTTCTGCAACTTGGATTTTCAGAATTCTGAATTGCCATGCTCATATGTTAAGGTTTGTTCTGACTAATTGTGAAATTATGAGGAATGTTTATCTGCAGTTTATTTTTGTGAGGAAAATCTACTTTAAATAATTTTGTTTCTTTTACTACAAAGGCCACTACTCATTGTTTACAGTGTGTATGACTCTGTTTATACTTCTTCCAGGGCTATGGCCACTGGTACTGGTTTGAGGTGTGCATAGTTGCATTCTCAGATAGGGTTGCCAGCTTTTGTCATGGCTAAAACTTGAGTAAAGCCACACCCCTCGCATCACCAGTAACCCCACCCATCTCACCCCTTCCCCCCGCCCACATGCCGCCCTGTTTGTGACATCACGGTGACATCACCCAACAGGGAACTCCCTCTTTTTTCTGTTCCTGCTGCCTGCTTTTGGCTAATTTACTATGCTTTTCTGTAAAAAAGCATAGTAAATCAGCCGATTTACAAACTCCGATAGTCTGTTTCCTTTTTGAAACAGAATACCAGAGTTTGTACAGTGTTTTCCAGATTACCAGAGACTCTGAAAGAATGCAGGGTGTTTGTCGGTAATGGCAATTTATGCTTGCCTTGCAGGCAGCGACTTTTTAAATACAGCACTATCTTCCCTGGGGTAACTAATAATGCCCTCTCATCCATTCACTGCCAAAGACTAACCCCACAAAGCAAAACTTGCCCCACGTCGGGGCTACTGACCTTTCACAGACTGCACTCCTTTTACTGCTCAAGTGTTGCACAAGTTAAAATCGCCCCAAGAGCTACTGCTTACATGCACTAACAATCATGAACAACACTGACCAGTTTTCAGAGAGCTGCCTCATCCAGCATAGAGTACCGATCATTCATCTTCACACTCCCCAATCCAGGTACAACGTGCTGCCAGCCTGCCAAGCCCGATCAAACTTCTTTCAATTCAGTGAGAACTAGGATAATAAGATAGCTAGTACAAAGTCATGAAGGATTTGTCTCAGGAAAACCCTTCAGGAGCTCTTGCTGTATACATGCAAAGCACAAACTTGAAGTGGTCAACACTGAAACTCTTGGAAATGTAGCAGTTATTGATCTGATTTAGTCTGTTATTTTCACCATGTCAATCTAAGACACGGCCAGGCTTCCAAAGTTACTGCTGTCAGACTTAGGTTAAAAAAATACCACGGAGTTAAACTCAATCCGTGCCCTTCAGTTCTGTGTAAAATATCCATCTTGCAGCACATTACATGTCCCACTTCAATCCTTAAGGCGCTATAATATAACCTGTTTACTTAGTGCTGACTTGAAACCGTGCAACTTTCTACACGTGCACATCAAGCATCCCCCCCTTACAAATTCAAAGGTTCGCGTAACCTGGAGGGATGGCTCAGCATCTGCCAGGGAAGGACTGCAAGGCGAGGATTGGTTGGGTTAAATTTATGTTAGTTGATCTGCTAAAAAAAGCAAAACAAAAAAAAAAACAAATTTGGCAGTGGCACAAAACCCGGACTTCACATGTCTGGTTTTGAATGAAATTAATAACTGGACAATTTGTCAGAAAACCAGACAGTCTGGTCAAAAAACGGACAGCTGGCAACCCTATTCTCAGAACCACCCAGATGATGTTAAAAATGAGATTTTAAATTGCACTTCAGATAGAGATTTAGTTTGTGGCCCCTGCTCTGCAGTGGTCATCTTTAAGTGCGATGAAATGGTAAGTTGATTGAGAGAATCTAAGATCCTTCTGCCTTTCTTTTCCATATTTTCTAAGGATTCCCTAACTCTTCATCCACTTTTGGCAAAAAGCAGAATAAACAGTCTCAACAAAATACAGGTAAACAGATGTTTAGGAAGAAATGGCAAGGGGGTTCCAAAAAAGAAGCCTTGAACTTCCCAAAACTAAGGACAGTCCAACAGGTCTGAATAATTATTCGAGTGACCTTGCAAGCCACTCCCACCCTGTTCACTTTTGTTCTTCCAGAAAGTCTGAATCTCCACTTTTCTCTTTGGTAGCAGATGGTTTCACACAAATGGGTGCTGAATATCATTCATCAAGGTTACTGATGGTGGTGGAAGGAAATTCTTCTTCTCCAGGGGTCATTCCTCATCCTCCAGATCAGACTCTTTTTGTTTCCCTGGTTTTTCATCACGCGCTATCCCAGTGAATGATTCAAGGATATTCTTAATGCCAAATAAAGAAAATGCTTGGAGACTAATACTTTTGTGAAAGTGCCCAAATTCAAAATGACTTCGCTTCACAACTTATCACCTCTTCTTCCTTTTTCAAGTTTTCTGGTATCATGAGACTTAAAAGATGCTAATTATTGCATTGCTATTCATCCATACTTTCAGACATTTCTTAAGCTTTTGTGTATGTGCATCATATTATCAGTTCTTGGCCTTACCCTTTAGACTATGCACTGTACTAAGAGTGTTCAAAAAGTGTGTAGCTCCAGTTATTTCAACCTACAGGATATCCAGATTTTTCTATATTTAGATAATTTACTTATATTTGATGAGTCTTTTTTCAAAGTGTCAGGAATTTATGTCTTAGTTGAAAGATCTCTTATACAAACTGGGTTTCCATGAGAAATTTCAAAAGTGTTTCTTGACTTCTTCACACAGGACTGTGTTCTTTGGATGTCAGCCAGATAACTCAGTTCAAATAACTTTTCTTCCACAAAAAAATATAGATTTAAATCTTGATCTATTTCAAATGTTTTCCACTCAAACTTTGGTCATTGTGTTTGGAATACCTCAGGATTTTGAGTCTCATGGCTCCTATGATTCTCCTGATATCCCTGGCAAGACACTGCATGAGAAAGATACAGAGGCATCTGAATCTCTTTGGTACCAGCACTATCACCCTTTGTTTTTTTTTTCAAATCACAGTGCTGGGGTTTATCAGAAGATAAATAATTTGGTAAAGACAACAGATATTCTTAATTACAGATTCCCTCTCTCCCTGTCTGCTCCTAAGCAGTCAGTTACCACAGGTACATTGGACTCTGCTTGGCAAGTACTTTCAGGAGGGATAAAACTGCAGAGTGTATCGGACGCAAAGGACAAATGGAAGTGCATAAATATCAAAAAGATGCTTAGCCTGATCAAGGGACTCAACTCTCTGAATGATCTTTGGTCCCTGGGACCTCTTCAAGTTGTTACAGACAATACCATAGTCATGTGGTACATCAACAAGCAGGAGGAAACCAGGTCATACCACCTTTGCTAGGCTTACCATACACCCAGTTTTCCCCGGACATGTCCTTTTTTTTGTGCTCCTGTCCAGGTGCCTGGGCATTTTTTAAAACTTCCATGATTTGTCCGGGTTTTACAATCCTGACTCAGAATTCGAATCCATGCATGCGCGGAAAGTAGAAGAGCTCGCAAGAGTCACGAGAGCAGCAAGACTGTGTTTGTGCGTGGAGAAGCAGAACTGTATGTGTCAAGGAGAGAGGACCCACAGCCACAGGTCGTTGGAGTCGGACTCGGAGTGAGATTCTCACTGTGAGAGAGAAGGAGGTCGAGAGATGGCACAAATAAAGGTATGTGACCGTATGTCTGAGAAAACACTTCAGGGATTGGCTGAGAATTTTTATTAAAAAATGGCTGAATGGATCCGGACAGTAATTTCCTGCAAAATTCTTTTATTCAAAGTCATTTTGAAGAAAAATGCGCATAAATATTGCTTACTTTCAGAATGTGTGATCACAGTAACAATATTTTATGAGTGCAAGTCACTAGTTTGCCTTCCTAGCCTTCTTTAACATGATTAGGATTTCTTTCTTTGAGATGCACAAAGTGTTGAAATTCAATTGCCATTTTTACGAAAGAAGACTGTTAGCTTCAGGACCTTCTGTAGCAATTTCTTCTAAGCTAGTTCTTCAGTCATTCCGGTCATGACATTTCTTGATCTTCCCACTTTTTGCAACTCACTCTGCTGAGGCAAAAGAGCTGTGTTGTCTCTTCACAATACACATGTAACACCGACAACTCGACAGGTTTATGAAATCAATGGGAGGGAAAAGGGGAGGCCTAAAAAGCAGGCAGATGGATTTTATCCTGGCCCAGAATCGTGTATTATGTGTCAGCAGGGACAATGATTTCTAAAGAAGTTACTGCTAGAGTTCATTCAGACTTTACATGATCTACATCTAGGAACTCTGAAGAGTACTTACATGTCAAACAGATAAGAATCAGCTTACTTAGGCATTACATGACTCCACTTCAGTGGAGCTGTAGAAACTTGTAGTCTAACTTCCAAGGGCTGCATCCTGAGTTTTTTTTTTGACAAAAAACAGTTATACCCTCATTGTTCAATTAAGTGCTCATATCTCTATAACCAAAGAAGCATAACTCAACTGTACGGATTTTCACAGAATGTCCAGATTTTTGTCTCATATTTTTGGCCCAGTTTTCATAAGATTGTGCTTTCCTGGAAAATTATTGGCACGTCATTAAAGAGTGAAGACAGAAAATAATGACAGACATTTGAGTTTCAGACTTCATATCCTTCGGACATTTCATGCTAAAGCAAAACCTGTTATTCTATCAACTTTCTAAGTTTGTAAGTGCAATATTTAAAAAATGTCCCTATTTTTGGGCCTTTGTCCCCACATTATTTATGGCTTTGTTCAAATTTCTTGTTCTAAGAGGTTGAGAGGTATGCAAAGAAGTACAAATGGCAAACTGTTTAGCTTAAACTAATTTTTACCATGATAACATTTATTAGCTTCTAGGCCTTAGAATGGATTTTATTATATCATAACAAACACTGTAAATACTAATTTCTGTAGTTTTGTAAACAGCTGACAGTATCTCAGCAGCATTTTGTTCAGCTAACTTTGAGCTTTCTTATGATGTAAGCAGTTCTGTCTGCTTAACATTTAGCATCTCTTTAGCTCCACAACACAGAGGTCAGTTTGGTCATTCCTCCTGCAAGCATTGAGATGAGTTGCTTGATTAGCTTGTGTGCAGCAGTTTTACAATTATTAATGTCAATATGCAAAGAGAATATTAGATGCCTGGAGGCATCACAAGAATGATCATAAAGAAACAACAAGAGGTATATCTAGGCTTTAGCATGACAGTTTAAATTAGTATGTATGAGCAAAAAAAAAAAAAATATATATATATATATATATATATATATATATATATATATATTACTAGCAGGTTTCAGGCGGATGTGTGATTGCATTTTTATTATTATTAATATTTTTTTGGCGGGGGTGGATTGCTCAGAATGTTTGCCTTGTGGTAATGGACCTTTTACTTTTATGACATTTATTTGAGGTGCAGAATTTGTTGATTGCAGTAAGAAAGCAGTATTGTCAGAATTGTCATTCTTCTGTGATGTTTGTTAATGATTTGTGGTTAGATTACTTATTTTACTTGTTTTGTATGTCTGCATCATTTCAGTTTTTGCATTTCGTATCACTTGTGAGTATTCAATTACATTGTACTGAATCTACAGGACAGCAGGAGACAACTCACTTCCCTCTAATCTGTCATCTGCCTTAGAAGTGCTGTTATGATGGTACCTCCTTTCCATCTTTACTTCTCCCCCTTACTGTTTCTCTTCCTTTCTGTGCCCTGTTGAATGACTTTGTGGATTCCCTGTCTGCCACCCATTCTGGGAGTATTTGCTTCTATTATTCAGAAAATGCCATGCAGAGAATATTTACATAACTAGATAACGTATAAGCCTTAGGTATTGAAATGCATATGACAGTATTTATTTGTAACAAAGGACAGGATTACAGTATTTTCAGAAGCTCATTACATTTGTTATAGACTTGCAGTCATCATTGCAGGCTTTAGCCGTAACGGTAAACTAAACAGAATGCCAATCTATCACTTGTGGTCCATAACTTGTGCAGTAATCCTTTAAGCTTGAAATTGGTTCTTGTTTGCTTTTCATTTTTTTTACTTTGATCATGTTTTTCCCATGAAACAAGTAGTTGTTGTCAGGCAGCAGGTCTTTTTTGGATAAGAAACTTTTTTCCAAGTGGGATAACATGTAGCTATTTTTCATAATAAGTTAAAATGGTGGACTGACAGTTTTTTTGTTGGCATCTGATTATTAGTTTGGATAATTTGATACAGCCGCAGTAGCCGCACAAGTACATTGTTGTTATAATTCTTGGTTATTTTTGTACCTGTCACTAATTTCGGAAGTAGTATAGCACAGCACATTGTCTCAAATTCACAGAATTTCTTAGAATGTCCATTTTTTTTCATTTGTGGTTTGTTCCTTATAAAGTTTCTTCTTTTCTGGCAAAACTTTGAGGATTTAAGTCCCTAAATAATGCTAGAGACTTGTTATATGCTTAATCATCTCCTTCAGAACTTTTATGCTAATAGAAAATTGCTAGAATAGCATGTTTTGTAAGTTTACACAAGCATTATTTAATATCTGACCTGATTTTTGAGCCTTTGTCTCCCCTTTCTTTTTTTCTGTTATCATTAGTGAAAGTGAATCGCATAGTCAGCTTGAAGACTTGAAATTTAACAAAGTTTAGCTCATGAAAATTCTGAAACGTCGTTGTTCATTTACAGACGCAATGAAGGCCAAGTACCCATGCTTTCGTGCAGGCAGATATGAATGGGAAGCAGAATGCATGACATGTGGTGGCGGAACTTTCATTTCCTTTGCAAATAAGGGTGCACTTGATTTGAATGCACACATAAGTACCCCGAAGCATGTTAAAAATGTTCGAGGAGAAAGTTCACCCTCAAAAATCACCAATTTTTTTGTAACACCTGGTTCGAATATTGATGAATCAGTGTCAGCAGCTGAAGGAACACTGTCGTTTCATGCCGTAAAGCATCATCACAGTTATAGGTCGATGGGCTGCAGTTGTGTTGTGTTGAAAACAATATTACCTGACTCTAACATTGCACGATGAGCTTCATGCGCCCGGACTAAAACAGAAGCAGTTGTCAACTCTGTCCTGGCTCCACATTCTGTTGACTTGGTGGAGAAAGCACTTAACCATATACGTTACTGTGGAGTCACAACAGATGATAGCAATCATGGTTCTCTGAAGTTATTTCCGATCCTCTTGCAGTATTTTGACTGGAAAAATGGTGGCATACAGTCGAAACTTGTTGATGTCCACAGCACCCCTAATAAAACTGCAGATACAATTTCCAGATGCATTAAGGACACTTTAGACAAGCACCACTTATTTCAGAAATGTATTGCCTTTGCGGGAGATAACTGCAATACTAATTTTGGCAGTGTCAGGCATGGAGCTGATGACTGTAACGTCTTTGCAAATTTGAAGAGGATGAAAAAGAGTGGAACGTTAGTTGGAGTTGGCTGTCCAGCACATGTGCTAAACAACTGCGTGCAGCATGGCACTGACACACTTAATGTTGACATTGAGTCAATACTTCTCAAAATTTACAACTACTTTTCAATTTACACCATTCGAACTGAACAACTGAAAGACTATTGTGAATTTGTTGAGGTGGAGTATCATCAGCTGCTTTAACACAGCAAAACTAGATGGTTGTCATTATTTCCAGGCATTCAGTGGCTGTTGCAGATGTTTCCCGCTTTAAAGTCATTTTTCTTGTCTCAAAAAAGTCTGCCTATTCTAACACGAAAGTTCTTTGAAAATGATATGGGAGAAGTTTACCTTTGGCACGTGCATTCACTGATGAGTGTATTTCATTCGCACATTGAAGAAATTGAATGTGAAAACAACTCGTTGCTGGAGGTTATACACTGCCTGAAATCTGTTCACATTGTTCTCACATGTCGTGCGCAAGAGGGGCTCATGTCAATTAAGTGAAAGAGCTGTTAATGAAGTTGCATAAAGATGGACTAGAAGACTGTTGTGATGCTTTCTGTACACAAGTGGCCACAATGTATAGAACATGTCTAGAGTATCTGGAAATGTGGACAGAACCAGTGGAGGAGTTCAGTAGATTTGCATGGATGACATTAATTGAAATTCCAAGTTGGAATGAAGTTGAGCAAACTGTGTTATATCTCAGAGAAAAGGGCATGCTTGTTGATGACTCCAAATGTTTTGATCAGTTTTGCAATTTGAAGAAATTTGTTGAGGCTAATCTTAACGAGGAAGACTTCAAAGAGATTCTGACTCATGAGAGATAGGTGCAATACTTCAACAGTTGCAAGAACGAGGAATGTTTCTCAGAAATTATTGTGATGGCGGAGTTTTTCTTTGCAATTCCGGCACATAATGCAAACGCTAAACGGGTATTTTCACTAATGCAAAGCCAGTGGACAAAGGAAAGGAACAAGTTGTCGGTTAAATCGATAAAAGGAATTCTGTTCATGCAGCATAATTTTAAGCATATGTCGTGCAAAGACTTTCACGTATACCTCTGTACCCAGCCGAATTTACAGAAAGGAATTAGTTCTTCCGAAAAATATGCTTGGGCTAAAGCACAGCCTCAGTCAGACTTGTCAGATTTTTTGGGGAACCAAGAAGCATGAGGTAAGGATCTTGATTTCTGCAACATAAACTAACTGTTAATTAAATATTAACGATATATATTATAAGTTGTTTTGATTTTAATGAATAAATAATTGACGTTAAGTGGCAACAGTTAATTATTTTGATTGCTAATTATATTAGGATTGTTATTTAAACTTAATGCTTCATTCTTGTAATTGAGATCTGAGGAAGGGTGGTATTCCATGTGAAAGCGCTCATCTGTCTGTTTTACTCTCTGATATTAAATTGGATTTTACAATTTTTACCATCGTGGTGGTCCTTCCTTGCTTGCTTTTTGGTACTGTTAATTAAATATATTACATATAAAATAATGCATTATAAATACCTTCTCTATTCTTCACACCAAATCGTTGTTTGCATTTGTAATTTGTTGCATGGCCAGAGGTGCAGAAGGCAGAAGCTATTTATATGGTTGAAGGACTGTGTAACATTTTGTTGTATTGTTATTTAACAGAAGAGGGTCTGCTATGCAAGTTTTCGGGCCAATCAAAAATCGCCAAACACAGAGCTACTTGTCTTTAATGTGGAACTGTGCGATGTTCTGCATTAAAGATTAAAGTCCTTTTTTTTTTTTGGTCTTTACCTAGTGTGAAAGACCTTTTGTCCCAACAAAGACTCTATCTTCCTCTATTTTGTATAACCAAATATGGTAACCCTAACATTTGCAGACTAGCCATGTTAGCCTGAGATATAGTTTCATAGCATGATCTCACTCTACAGGCATCTTTCCTTCAGTCAGAGCAAAACTGTGTGACAGACAAGCTACCTAGGTCCAGGTCAGATCCTTATGAATGGAAACTAGATCAGAGGTCTTCCAAGATTTGATCCATCTGTGGGGAGTTCATCAAGTATATCTCTCTGTCTCATCTCTGAACAATTATGATTTTGTACCAGGACTCCAAACAAGAAGGTCTGGAAGATAGATGCCTTTTCTTTTTCTTCAACAGGAATGTTCTTGTATGCTTTTCCACCCTCTCCATAAAATCTATGGTACATCTGAAAATTCAGAATGAATACCTCAAGATCATTGTGGTGACTACCTTCTGACCCAGACAACCATGGTTCTCCCTTTTTTGGAAATGGCTAGTGGTAATTACCATAAGCTTCCTCACAGACTGGAACTACTCATACTAGAATAGGGACATTTGATACACCCTGACATCGATTAACTTAAATTGACTACCTGGATGATATGGTCTTAATTTCTTTTAGGCAACTGTTTACTGAGGATTTGCAGCAGGTAATAATGGAGGCTTGAAAGCCTGCTACTAGAAAAATGTATATTAGCAAATCTTAAAGGTTTTCTAGTTTGTGCCTGTAGCATACCCAACACCCATTCAAGGCTAGCTGTTCTCTGGTTTTAGAATATTTGTGTAAGTTACTATCCTGTGGCCTTATGTATTCCTCTATCTAGGTTTCATTATTGGCCATTTCAGATTGTCTGCCCATGTATCTTCCTCCTTCAATGCAGTCTCATTTGAAAATATTTTTGAAAGGGGTTTTGCTTAAGAGACCTCCATGTAAACCTGCCCCCCCCCTTGTGATATTAATTTTGTGTTAGAGAATCATACACTTGCTCAATTTGAACCAGCTAACCTAACATAAGGTACTTAAGATGAAAAACAATATTAGTGCTTTGCACTCTGCAAGAAGAGTATCTGAATTGCAAGCTCTTATTTTGAATCAACCGTGTCTCATTTTCAACAGGGACAAAGTTTCTTTCAGAACAAATCCTGCTTTTATGCCTTAAGTGGTATCGGAGTTACTTTAAGCCAAACTATCCATCTTCCGGTTTTCTTTCCTAAAGCTAAAAATGAGGTAGAAATGATACTCTACACCTAGTATGACCATGAATAACTCAGCTACTGTCTAGACATTACTAAATTGTTCAGCTCTTCAGATCGATTGTTCATTTCTTGTGAAGGTTAGAAGATGGGACAACCTATATCAAAACAGGTTATTTCCAATGGTTGCCTAAGGCTATTATCTTTTGTTATACTCACCTTAACAAAACTATTCAAGGCAAGGTCAACACCCACTTTACCAAGGTCTCAGATTCATCTATGTTTTTTTGGAAAGGGTTGGATTCCAGAAGTATTCTAGAAGCTACTACTTGGTCCTCTGTACATACTTTTACAATGCACTGTAAGCTTGATTCCTTCTCTAGTGCCAGGACAGACTTTGCTAGGAGCATTCTCCAGGCACTCCTGGATTCTTCTCCATCCACCTTCCAAATGTAGTAAGCTAGGGTAATTTCAGTATATAGCTAAGTGTACTGCAGCAGTGATCAATATGGTGAGCATAGCACAGTTATACAAGTAAACTTACCATAACAGTCGATGTTCAAATGTTCACTGCTGCAGTGAGTGCGCTCTCCTTCCCTCCATCCCTTTTTTTAATGCCTGGGTGTGGACATTTATTATTTTTTGTTTTTGTTTTTCCCAGCATTGTGCTTTCAGGTTTCTGCCTCCCTTTCTCTGTTGGCAGGATAGCTCTGAAGGGCTTGATGCCTAAACCTGTCATTTAATTAGCTCAGCTCGAGCTGCTTTATAGTATGAGCACTTGGGAGGTTCCCTGAAGCTTTGGAAGCTGACCAGCTGTTATATCCTTGGAAGAATATAACCCATATAGTTAAGGCTACTGCAGCAGTGATCATTTCAACATTTACTGTTATGGTTAGTTTACTTACTCAATTGAACTTTCCTAGGGTTCATTGACATCTACACTGGACACCTCACTTTTCATTCGATGTACAAACTGTCTTTTAATACTCAAAATAAGGACTTTGTAACTCTTGTCTTTTGCAGTTTCAGCTGAACATCTCCATGACTACACCATTTGTTTTTGCTCTCCTGCAAGAGACTCATTTCTATTAAACATGACCATTTTGTCACTGAATAAAGTAATATTTACTTTGACAAAGCAGATTACTTTTCTGTGGGTCAGAGCCCTCCAAGAGTTTATGCAGATAGCAGTGTGCTGGGTGAAAGCCCTCCAAGAGTTTATGCAGATAGCAGTGCACTGGGTGAAAGCCCTCCAAGAGTTTATGCAGATAGCAGTGAGCTTACTTTTGCTAACTTCATATAACTAAATCTAGATCACCGGAGAGAAAAATCAATGGAGTGCAACTTAATATTCTGAGAATTTGCCTTTGTTGTATGGCCTTCAGAGGTTCAGTCTGAGTGGAGCTGTATAATTCCGCAAATCACTTCTTCCTGCCTGTAACATGTTTTTCTTACCGCCTTCACCCAGGGGACTACACAAATGCTTTTTATTAAACCTGGACTTCTATACCTTGACACTGACCAGGAATCTACTTTTCGCATCCAGGAGCTCAGATGTATTCCAACATTTGTTTGCCAGATCCTGACATGAATATTTGTTTATTACTGGTGCACCGTGGATTCTATGGAGATTGTGGTTTGCACAACACCTTGCTCTTTTAAAAGTGTGGCAGCTGGTCTTTTTTATCATAACAGTTTTTATCCAGCTATGTACCATATGCTTAATCAACATTTATCAACATTTCTGACCTCTGCAACATTTATCCTTCAGTGACAGTGGGAGACACAAAATGATATCATTACAAAATCTGAAAAGAAAATAAGCTCCAGCATTTGTATTTATGCTGGTTATATTTGCATCTTAGGTGTCATGCTCCTCCAGTATATGCTGATTTTGTAATTTCTTTAACTAGCCTTCCACAACATGGTCAGGTCACTAAATGTGTGACACTTGTGTTTGACTTAACTGCTAAATGCTGTGTATGGAATAATTCACAAGAATCCTGAAATATCTATGCCTCCCTCTGATTTCCCCTATTGCCCACTGTGAACTTTAATCAATGAATATGTTAAGGCTAGGTAAGAGTTACTATGTTGTGTATTGCATCGGAAAGCAATATTTTATATGCCCTATTAATTATCTATTTTTTAACTTCAGCTTCTGTTTTAGATGTGACTAAAATAGAATAGTAGAGCAGGTCTTAGCACTCCCCTGTCCTTTTCTCTTTCACTGTATTCTGTTACCACACCTTTGTAGCAAAGGCAGTCTCTAACCTGCAGTCCAAACTTTTGCTTGGTTCATAGGTAAATGCTAGGTTAGCTGCCCTTGTGTGCCATTTTAAGCCTAGCTAATTCCTCCTTTTTGTGCTTGAAATATCCTGTTTGTTTATTAACTGGACTTACCCATTCCATGGTCAGTAACTATATAGTAACCCTAAAGAGGATAAATGGGCTAATACCGTAGATAATTTCAGGAGATCAATGCATGGGGTAAAGAAATTAGGACAGTCCTAAGGTAAATTTTCTGTTTCCCATCCACATTGTACTTGAATATGGAAAACAATGAACTTTGTTTATGTGGATGGGGAGTCTCCTTCACTGCAGTTATATCCTCTACCAGATATACCTGTCCCTTCAAACTGTTCTGTTGATTTTGCAGAAGAAATCTAGATCCCAAGATGGAGTATTTCTGATGCCATTTGACTTGCTGATGTGCAGTAAATCCATCAATAATGGGTTGGAGGATATCTTGTATGCCAGATGCAGGTCACCTCTTAGCAATTTGCAGGATGATGAGTATAATGACAGGACTCTGAGTTGGTCCGTATAGGACATGTTTAAGCCTTGTAACCTTTAAGTAAGTTATCTCTGTGAGCATTCCATTTGTTGTCTGCGTCTGGATAGATCAATACCAAAGGGGGCATTACATTCGGGGACTGGCCTAATGAGGTCTGAGTGAGAGGACAATAATATCACTAGATCAAGACACAATCCATTCATTATAAACTGTGCAATATAGAAGGGTTATTTTTCAACAATAGATGCATGTTAATGAAAAGTTAGGTCAATGTCTACAAAAATTCCCAAATCCCAAACAACTAGTTCAGCTCTTAGGAGCGTGTTGTCAATACCACCCTATTACTTTTCATTCTCTAGTTATCTGCTTCCAATTCCTTGGTTCCATTTTCTTTTTTCTCCATTAAATTGCAGCCCCTCTTTCCAGTTTTCTTCACCAGTATCCTGCTGGCATCCCTTTTAGCAAAGTTTTTCTCCATTCACATATTTCCCCCAAAAATGTATTTCTTCAGTTACATTATGGAGACATTATGGGGTTTATAATGAATTACATAAAGGGACTCTTAACTTTGCTTTTCTATTCAGTACTATGATTCTTAGAAAAACAGTGTTGCACATTGGATTAAAAGCCAGTGATGTGCAAAATTAACTTCCTTGCACTTGGGAATACAATCATGAAATGTAAAAGAGGGATTCACGTTCTCCGTAAAGCTAAGTTGACTTATTTTGGACTTAACCAAGAGACTCAGATGTTACACAACCTAATATCCATACTGTAGTGTAATAACAAATGACTTTTTATATCTATGGCTAGTCCTTCATCTTTCCAGAAAGAAGTAGTGTCTCACGTAAGTTATTTGCTTGAGAAATTTTTGGGTAAGTTTTCTGGTAGCCTCTAATTATGAAAAAAAAAAAAATATATATATATATATATATATATATATATATATATATATATATATATATACATATATATATATATATATATATATATATATATATATATATATATATATATATATATCCGCACTATAGCAGAGGAAAATAAATTCTCCCATTGTGCGCTTCTGTATACAGCACAGAATGGGAGATTTCTTCATCCCGATTGTACTGCAATCTTGGAGTTGGTATATTTAAGTAGGGGGGTGTAGGGGTGCAGGGGGGATGCAAAAACTTTGTAAAGACATGTTTGCATGTCTTTTACATCCGCTTTAGAATTTCAAGTTGCTGAAAATTCGAGATTCTGGGCTCGAGCTTATGAATTTCGAGCTTTCAGCAATTCAAGATTCTAAAGGGGAACTATATACATATAAATATCTATCTATATATATATATATATATATATATATATATATATATATATATATATATAAATATATATATATATATATATAAACAAGCACCTATTATCATATGTAGAACAAGGGGCTGGTACTCTTTCTCTGTGAGATTAATGTGAGATTAATCTCTACTGGAAATCATTTGTGGTTTGGGACTGGGCCCAGACAGCAAGCTGTAATCATCCACTCAACCAAGATTACATTGAGAAGAAATACAAGAAAGTGAGCATTGAATGGTATCCATGGACTGAATTATGCAGACTGTCCCAGGTAGACGTGTTGCAATTATTTTATTCTGTATAAAAACTAAATATAAAGAATCTATAAGCAGTATGTATGTGAGATATGATTTCAGGAGACTATTTAAATAAATGTATTTGTCTGTATTATTAAGCTGACCATCTCATAAAGTGTATTATCTTCTATCAAATCCATCCTTGTCTATTATTTTTATTTATAGCTGTAAAAAGCTCTACCCATCTGTGATTTTACGTTCAGTTATAGCAGCAAAAGATTTCAGTCTTGATGGTGAAATGCAGACATAGATGAGAGAAGTCTGAACATGCCCATTTTATTTACTAACATGCAAGATGGTAAAACTTTAAGAATAATATGACATCCCAGATGTACACGTTAACCTCATATGTATAATTTTGCATTTTCCCTCTTAAGCAATATGTACATATCTATCTATCTATCTATCTATCTATCTATCTATCTATCTATCTATCTAGCTGTGTATGTGTGTATGTATATGTATATATATATATATATATATATATATATATATATATATATATATATATATATTCTGTTTTTCTGTATATATCTCTCTGAAAGTCTATTAAAATTGTGGAGAGATATACCAGATGAAGACTACAGGGTCTCTACTGGAATGGTAGGCTTAATACAGTCAAGAGCCTATAAGATACTGAGTAAAGACATTGAGCTTCTACCGACTCTTTTTTTTTTTCAAATTTTTTTTATTGAGTTTTAGACAATTTTAAAATGTACAATAAATATAATCACAGTAAAAATAGAAACCATCAAAATTAAAGCACATCAAAACAAAAACAAACAAAGAAAAAAAACAACTATATACAAGGGCCTTAACTACAAAAAAAAAAAGTTATCAAAGCTAGTATTTCTCTAAAAGATCTTTCATTTCAGCCATGACAGTTTTTTATGTGTAATAGTTCGTGTTCTGAGGTAGTCCGTTTGTAATTCCCTATTACATATCATTTTGGTTAAATAAATGAAATCTGAAAATGAGGGGTGATTTTGACATTTCCAATTTATTGTAACAATTTTCCTTGTAACTGCAAGTAGTAACCAAAGTAAATAAGTCTGTGTTTTTGGACATGAGTCTGGTATTGTTGCATTAAACAGAATTAGTGAGTCTGTTATTTCACAATTTTCTGACCACAGTGCTTTAGCAAA
Source organism: Protopterus annectens (assembly GCF_019279795.1). Taxonomy (NCBI): domain Eukaryota; kingdom Metazoa; phylum Chordata; order Ceratodontiformes; family Protopteridae; genus Protopterus; species Protopterus annectens. Next base: position 588,989,845 of record NC_056735.1, read on the forward strand.
ATCTTTAAATTTAGAACAAAATGGTATTACCATTGAACATTTTAAGAACATTGTGTATCCAATCAGCACCTAGTGTTTCTTCACATCTCTAGTACTTAACAATCTCTTTGTTATACATTAATGCTATTTTATGCGGAACTTCCATGTAAAGAGTTTCCAGTATGTGGAGGAAGATGTATAATTTATAGATTTGAAAACTAAAAATATATTAGTTTCAGAAAAAAGGTTCTTTACTGATTTTAGTTGAATAATTCCAAAAAGTTTCTTCTGATCAGCACATCTCAGCTCTCAAGATTTTATAAATCATAGATATAGATGTAATGTTAAAACCAGTTCATGCCTTCATTCCAAAAAGCAAAGATAATATTTTAGGAATTATTATTAAATTAGTATTTAGAATAGATTTTAATTCATTTTCAAGAAATTCCCTAAATGTTTGTATATTTAGCCAATTATCTTGATTAAGGTTATATCTTGCCAATATGTGATTTAGATCATGAGTCTTATTATTATTATTCAGAGATTGATACCAATAAATTAATCCATTGTTTTTATTTTTTTTTTTTAGTTTAGTTAGTTTAAAGAAGGCTGAGCAGCCTTTAGTGAATGCTATTGGGAACATTGGAAACAATGTATTTCTAAATGAATAATTATTAAACATTACTTTTTTGAAATTATGTACTAAATAATTGAGGAAAGGGGTAAGTTCTGTGTTTTTTTCTTATTGAATATTCTATCCTTTAGAAATATGAATGTCTTGTCTGCATCACAGAGAAAAAAAATTATCTTCTGCTACTATGAAGCTAGAGGCTAACAAAGAGTTATCAATAGTTCTCCACCTTGGATAATATCCAGCGATTAGCCAAAGACTTATTAAGTTAAGGGTGATTGAATCAGCATATAATTCAATATTTGGGAATGCAATTCCTCCTTACTCCCAGCTTTTTTAATGCCAGAGAGAGCTAATTCTTGGCTTTTGTGGCTGCCATAGGAATTTTAATAGCTGTGAGTTCTTTTGCTTGATTCATTTTTTTTTGTAGGAGTCGCAATTAACGTTTGTCGAAAGATTACAATTTTTGGTAAAATAATAATTTTAGTCAACATCATCCTTTCATCAATCGTAAAGAACATTTTATTCCACTCTTGTAATTGTTGCTTAATAATATTGGTTAAGTTATTATAATTTTCTTGAAGTGATTCATTCCAGTTGGATTTTACAGTTATCCCTAAATATTTAAATTGTTCATTTCACCAATTAAACTTATTTTTCTGCTTTAACAAGGAATGTTTTTTTTTTATCAGAAGGGTCTCAGTTTTATTTTGGTTAAATCTAATATTAGAGACTGTATCAAAAAGATTCAAGGAATGGATTATATGTTTTAAGGATGGGTCTATATCTCCAGTAGTCAAAAGATTATCATCTGTAAAGAGTTGTAACTTAGAACAATATTTTTGTTTACTGAAAATCCTTTTATTTTAGAATTTGCTCTTACTAGGTTAGCTAATGGTTCAATTGACAGAACAAATAAATAAGAAGACATTGGGCTTCCCTGTTTCATACATTTCAGTACTTTTAAAGAACCAGAAAGAAAAGCACCAACTTTAGCATATGAAATTAAGTTTTCATAAATTCTAGTTATTAAGTTAAGTCAGGGGAAAAATTGTATCCTTTAAGAACTTGTTATGACCTCATCAACAAACACAAGCAGAGTGTTTGTCTAAGCATAAGAAACACAAGGCTGTAATACCCAGCCGATGTCTATTATCATTAGGGTCACTGCAAAAATATCCCAAACAACAAACTACAGCAATAAGTGAGAAGATCACTTGAAAACCAATCGGTAAAAATAAAATGAAAGCTCCAGCAAAACTAGAACTTCCACTGAGTGACCTCCCAAACCTCTTGTATCAGAGACATATGGGATATATGCAAATGACCCGTATGAACATCAGGTGTTTCAACTAATTGGCAATTCTAAATGCACATGATGTGTTTTGTCATTTTAATGGACAATTACAGGCCAATAAATCCAATTAGCTGAAACACCTGATGTTCATAAGGGTCATTTGCATATATACCAAGTGCCTCTGATACAAGAGGTTTGGGAGGTAACTCAGTGGAAGTTCTAGGTTTGCTGGAGTTTTCATTTTGTTTTTAATGATTAGTTTTTCAGGGACCTTCTTACTTATTGTTGTAGTTTGTTGTTTGGGATATTTTTGCAGTGACCCTAATGATAATGGACATCAGCTGGGTATAACAGCCATGTGTTTCTTATACTTAGTCAAACACTCTGCTTGTGCTATGGTGATGAGGTCATAACAAGGCTGAAATATACATATCCACAGCTAGTGGGGTTTGGCTTTAATGGCCTGTAATTGTCCATCAAAATGACAAAACAAGTCATGGGTATTCAGAATTGCCAGTTAGCTGAAACACCTGATGTTCATAAGGGTCGTTTGCATATATCCCATGTGCCTCTGATACAAGAGGTTTGGGAAATCACTCAGTGGAAGTTCTAGCTTTCCTGGAGTTTTCATTTTGTTTTTACTGATTGTTTTATCAGTAACCTTGTCAGTTATTTTTAAGGACTGCAAAAAGATAAGACCAGTTGATGGAACTGATTGCTTTATCTATGTCTAAGCTAATGATTGAGAGTTCTTTCCTTTTTTATTTGCCAACTCTATTAATGAGAACAGCCTTTTAACATTATCTTAACTTTTCTATTCAGAATAAAACCATTTGGTCTTCATCTATTAAATTTGGTAAGAATTGATTTAATCTTTTTACAAAAATGGACATAAAGATTTTGCAATCCATGTTTAGGGGGATATAAGGAGATATAAAGAACAAAGTTTTGGATTTTTATCTTGTTTTAGTATGGGAGAAATCATAGCATATTTCCATGAAGGGAAGCTTCTTAAATTATTTCTAACTTGTTCAAATGATTGTAGTAAGATTTTCAATATATTGTCTAATACTCGTTTATATATTTCTGGTAGTATTCCATCTAGTCCTGGTGATTTATTATTTTTGAAGATTTTAATTTATTTTATTTCTTTAAATTATATTGGCTTATTTAATTTTGTGTTTTGTTTGTTGTTAGTTTTTTTATTCACATTCTCTTTAATAAATCTGTCTCTTAGACCAATGTTAATTGGATTGGGATTAGCGCTATTTATTTCTTCATAATGTTTTTTAAAAGTCTCCAAAATATGTTCTAAATTTATTACATTTTTGTTTTAGTTGTTAACTTTATAGGAAATCTCATTAATATGGTGTTTATTTCTGATCCCTTTAGATTTCACAGCTAATCTATGTAGACTCTTTCAGTTTACTGAATATGACTGTATCCTTAGTTTCTCTAAGCTTATTGCTATCTTATGATTTAATGTTTCAATGTATTTCAAATTAAGTTGTTTTAATTCAGCATTTGTGTTTACATCTTTTGCCTTAAGATGGCTTTTAAGTTATTTATTTTTCTTTGTAGGTCTAATAATTCTTTGTCCCATTGATTTCTCTTGTTTAAGTACCAACTTTTGATTCTTCCATAAAGATATGCTTTCAACGCATCCCATATTATAGTTTTTGAGGATACACTATTTCATTATTCTATAGGAAAACACTTAGTTCTTTTAATAGCCACTCCTTAAAACCATTTCTTTTAATTTTATGTACTGGAATTCTTTGCCAAAATATCAAGTTATTTGGTTTAATATTAAAAACTATCATATTGTGTTCAGACAATGGGCAAGCAATTATTGAGGCATCTTGTACTTTGGTAAATACTCTATCAAAAATAAAAACTTTATCGAATGTGGTTTGTGTTCCAAACCTATATGAGTAGGGCGTACATCTTAGAGATTTTGAAGCTTTTAAATGATAAAGTCTCTCATATTAGTGATGTCCAGATAATTATTTAATTTCTTAGCAGCAGCTGTCCCATTTTTAGTAGTATGTTTTGCTGATAAGATGCAATTAAAATCACCTGCTAATATTTTGTCTCCCTTTGACAATACAGTAATTACTTCTAAATACTTTCTCACTACATTAGCACCAATACCAGGAATCCAATAAGCATCCAGAAATGTAGCATATTTCTTGTCAATTTCTAGTATAGCAAGACTCAGCATTCCACTTTTATCTGAATATGTGCCTATTATCTTAGGGGGGTATCAGAGATTTTTTCCATAATATCATGCTGCCCCTTCTTTTAGCATGGAAATGTGACTCCACAAGAATAGTGTAGTCCTTAAAACATGTTTTTATGTCTTTGTCTATGAGATATGTTTCTTGCAAAAATGCTGTCAACCTTATTTATTTTTAGATATTTATTAAGACTTCCTCTCTGTATAGGGTTATTAAGTACATTTACATTTTGTGTTCATTTTGATATATCTTAAGAGCTAATGTTTTATTATGGATGCATTCTAAACATATTTACAAAACCTACCATGGAATATTAAATTCCTGTTTTGATGATATTATCCCCAGAACAACCTTCTACCACTCTCCAACCAATACTTCAATTCTTCCTAGTGCATCTGCCTTTTTTCAAAAGGAAAAAAGCTACTTATTTGCTTCAACTAATGAAGGGAAAGTTATTAATACAGCAAGTAAATTGTTATTCTCAATTTCCTACTAAAGGTTAGTATGTTTAAATTAAATCCTAGGTTTATTAGACACCAGCAATGCCTAATGATCTTTGTTAATAGGTTCATAGGTTCATACTAGGTTATCTGCCCTAGGGCATTTATAAGCATAGCCAGAGTGTGTTTGGCTTTTGCCATCCATTTTAAATTAATTTTGATATGCCCTTTTTCGAGGTTAGTACACTGTGCCTCTGTCTAACAGTGACATAGAAGTGATACCCATGGTAAACCTATGATCTCCCATCCACTCATCAAGATTCCTCTTGAAGAGAGTCAATGAGGGACTCTGCCTAACCTGGACTGGGATTTTATTCCAGAGTGAAGGGAGCCTCTGGATTATGAATCTGTCCCTCTAGCATGTCCTATTTATTTCAGTGTTGAGGTTCAAGTCTCTCAAGCATGTAGCTCGATGGGATTTAGATTTTCTGAGGTGCAGCATGTCCATTAACTCTGGGTTGGACATGTGTTAATACGTCAGCACAGATCGCCTCTGACCAGGCAGTATGCCACTGAGTAGAGCTGGAGTTTCTTTAAGCGGGCAGCATATGGCATCTGTTTAAGCCCTTTGATCCTCTTGGTGAGGTACTTTTGGGGTCTTTCCAGTTGCTGCAGGTGTCTGGTAAGGTACATCCCAAAAGGGGCATTGTACTCAATTATGGGCCTGATGAGGGATGAGTAAAGAGGCACGATGATCTCCCCTGATCTAAATGTGAATCCCTTCATGATTAGGTGGGCTATATAAAATGTTTTTCTAACCACTTTGGCCACGTGGTTGTCAAATGAGAGATTGCTATCAACTTGGGTCCCCAGGTCCCTAATTACTTCTTCCGTGCCAATGGATTACCACCTATGTGGTAATTTGTGAGCACTTTGTTTTTGCCAAAGGGGATGACTATACACTTTTTGGCATTTAGCTTGAGGCCATGGCTCTGGCACCAGTTGTCTGTTTTTATGAGGCCCTTTTGGAGGATGCTTGTGTCGGCTGAAGAGTCAATTATGGTGCCCAGTTTGCAGTCATCTGCAAACTTGGTCAGCCACAGTCCTTCCATGTTGGCCTGTAACTCAGAGAAATATATACTGAACAAGAGAGGTCTCAGGACTGAGCCTTGTAGGATGCCACTTGTAACTGGTTGGGAGTCTGACATGGCTCCAGCAATTCTAACCATGTGGGTTCTGTCCTTGAGCCAGTTTGCAACCCATCTAGTGACATAGGGGTTTATATTTAAGCTGGTGAGCTTATCTATAATGCCTGAGTGGGGTATTGTATCGAAGGTCCAGGTAGGATGTGTGGACCACCTTCCCCTCGTCAATGGCCTTGGTGACTGTTTCAAAGAAATCGACCAGGTTTATGAGGCAGGATCTGCCCTTAACAAAGCCGAACTGTGTAGGATACAGTGTCTGTAGGTCCCCAATATCTTTATTTATGAGGTCCATGATGATCCTTTCCATAGCTTTGCAGACCAAGCTAGTCAGGATTATGGGGCAATGGTTTCCAGGATCCGTTGAGGCACCACCTTTGTGGAGAGAGACCACTGTTGCTGTACGCCACTCTTTGGGTACATATCCTGTAGTAAGGCTGAGATTGAACAGTAGTTTTATGTTTGGGTTTAGCTCTTCTTGGAGTTCATGTAGGACGCAGCCCGGGACACCGTCTGGTCCCATTGATGCTGTGTTTTTTGCTTTGGAGAGGGCGGTTCTTACCTGAGCATCTGAGATGTCAGGGGGCAGCACTTTGCTGGGATAGATATTTGCCCTTTTGGTGGGGAGGGGGGGAGAAGTTTGCGCTGAACCTGTCAGCTAGGATGTTGGCAATGTCTGTGGGTTTGGTGTATTTTTTGTCATTTTGGACTAATTCTGAGCATATCTGGGAATTCCCACGCAGGTTCCTAACACAACTAAAGAAAGCCTCTTGATTATCCTTAGTGTCCTGTGCAATTTTTCTCTCTAAGCTGGACTTAGACTATTTTATGAGTGCCCGTAGTTTTTTGCTAATACTAATCAGAGATGCCTTCCCTTTTTGGGATTTTGCTCTATCATGTAGTAGCTTCCTCCTTCTAGTGTATAGTTTGTTTATGGCTGGGGTCCACCAGACAGGACGTCTGCCTTTGGAGGATTGGGTCTTGGTTTTATTTGGGATTGTATGATCCATGCATTCCTGAAGGTGTACATAGAATGCATTTATAAAGGATTCTGCGGTCTGGGCCGTATTTTCCACAGGCCCAGGGGCTTTGAAGGATTCCACCTCGGTTTTGAGGAGTGTGAAATTCACTTTAGAGAAGTTTTTCACTGTGGTTTTCTGGGCAGTGGGTGGGGTCGGGATGTGAATATCCAGTGAGATTAGTTTATGGTCTGATCTTACCAGTGAGGGTTACACTTCTGGTCTGGAGCATAGAGTCCCCATGTTGGTGATGATCAGGTCCAGTGTGTTTTCCCCTCTTGTGGGAGTGGTAACAAGTTGTTCCATAGCATTTGAGTTTATAAATTCTAGGAACCTTTGGGCTAGGGTGTTGGAGCTAGAGTAATACTCCCAGTCTATGTTTGGGTAGTTGAAGTTGCCCAATATAATGGTGTTTGGAGAGACCTTCATATTTTCCAGTGTTCTCAGGAAGGCCAAGTGGGGTTACTGGGTTTGGGAGGGTGGTCTATAGCAGGCTATAAACTGGAAGGCAGTTTTACTCACTGTTAGTTGCACATGGATAGTCTCTGATGCTTCGTGCTGTGCCACCAACCTGGAGGTGTGGGTATCTTTGACGAATATTGATACTCCCCCTCCTTTTGTGGTTCGGTCCAAGTTTTGGGGCCAAAAAACATGGTATGAGGTATAACCTGGTAGTGCTGGGGTGCTCTCGGGAGCCTTGAACCAGGTTTCTGTTACTGCACAGATATCGATGTTCTCCATGCTAAGGAGAGTTGCGAGTGTGTGCATCTTGAGGTTTAGACTTCTGGCGTTGAGTATCATTACTCTTAGTTTCTTATCCCTTGTGATACCTATGGAGGTGGGTTTGACTTTTGAGCCTTGCCTAAAAAAGGCACTATGGGGGTAGCAAGAGCCTTTGCCAATATCCGAAAGCCCAGTGGTGACAGGTGCAGGCCGTCCCTAGCGAAGCATTGTGGCTTGTCAAGCATGTCATCCCAGGCTGACAGGCATTGGATCCCCCTTGAATGACACCAATACTTAAGCCAGTTGTTGAAGTTGATCATCTTGTCTTCATATTGTGGCATCATTCTTGGTGAGGGTAAGATGCTACTCAAGGTCAGGGTCTTACCGGCCTGGGCTACATGCTCAGAGAGCTCCTCTATGTCTTTTTTCATGTAGTCCAGGGAAGTACGTCTCGGGTCATTCACACCAGCATGGACAATGACAGTCATATTTGTACTTGCCTTGGAGTGACCTCAGTGCTTATGTTATGTGGCGTATCCAGGCAGATTTTTATTTAGAGCCTCTGAGTATGTTTTTGTGTGTTTATGTGTTTGGTTTGCTGTCGTGGTAGGTCTATGTGAGACTGGAATTGTAGTGAGTGTGGTTTCATTCTCCTCCTGACTGGTTATGCCAGTACTGAGTTGAGAGAGCTTTGCCTCCAGTTTGGCTATATGGTTGCATCTCTCACATGTGTTGGAATTTGTTGGGAGGAGGAGAGGGTTGTCTGTGTACATGAGGCTTTTGTAACATTGCCTCAAGATTCCCAGATTCACCAGCTGGACCGGAGAGGAGATTGACAACTGACCTTTGGACATGCTAGAATAGTATTGGGAATTCCTTTATAATTGAAAAAAAGGGCCAATGGGGAATAAGGTACTCAAGGGGAGTTTGTGAGGATGTAGTGCTTTTCATTTTTTAGTGCTGACATATAATTGCCTTAGTGAGCAAGTGCCAGGTAATTTAAATGCAATGTGTTACAGGTAACTTAAATGCAAAAATGACAAACAGTAACTTTCTTTCAAGTGAAACAAGGAAATAAGTACAGTAAGCAATGCAGATATCACTAGGGATCCACAGAAGCGCTGAAAAGCTGCATTTTAGGTGGAATTAGCATTTCAAGGAAATAACAAGCAAACAACAACAAGCATACAAACAAAACTAGATTCAGCAGGCTACAGCAAACAAGGTGTACCAATTTCAGTAAGAAACAGTTCAAATATGCAGGCACTATAAGCCTTTTATGCATCATGCATTTTAGTTATCAAAGGGCTAAATTAAATTAAATGTTATATCAATGTTACTATATTACTTTATAATAAAAGGATTTTTGTGTCATCTTTTAAACTTCTATCTAGAACAGATTTATATATTAAATACATTTTCTGTTTTTAATCTATTTATATTTTAATAAGAAACAAGGAATAGCCCTACAGGGCTAAACTATACCTTACTCAAAGTGCCAAACTATCCACTGCTCAGTCACACCTGCTTTCCACCCTCCTTTATGGTTCTCGCATATTCACACACCTACATCAAACTAAGCTCAATAACCTAGAATCCTGCTACAGCAAACAAAATTGCGAAGTTTGCCACCAATCAGCCATATAGGACTCACCACTGCTCTGCCCTCTCTCAGTCCAATTGGATAGAACTCCCTCATCTTTTATCCCTCAAACAAATGACCATAGTCCACAAAATATCCTACCAACCCAGCAACTGCCTGCTCTCTCTAACCTTGTCCAACCTAGTACAAATACCCGATCCCTCAGATCCTCCAACAAGCTAATACTAAAAGTAGCATGCTCCCACAACTACCATGGCAACTCCATTTACACCCTCAAAATTGCTAAATTATGGAATACCATTCCATAGCCTATCAAACAAAATCCTCACAACCAAGACTTCAAACAACTCTAGCCAAACACTGGATTTGTTCCTGGCATTCACCAGGCTAATTCTTCCTACCCACTTTACCTTACCTTATCCGCTACCGTGACCTCCTACTATACTCCCTCCATCTCTCTACAGTTTCTGTAGTCTAATACTGTACATACAGCTGGAATAGTAAATAACTCCCTGTCATTATTTCACTGATGACATATATTATTATATATATTGTCTCTGAATTTATATTGTGCACACTGTCTTAGTAATTTTGTATCTCTTTACAAGTTTAACAAATGCGTGCCCTTTCACTTGAGAGACTGTATACTGTTTACACGACTGTTTGTATGTTCTAACTACTGTATTATTATGAAAATATTATTACTGTATGCTTTGTTGCTGCGTGTGGAGCTTTTCTTCCCTTGCCTCCATGGAAAACAGGCTTCTGGCCCAGTCAGATACTACCCAGTTAAGAAATATAATACATAAATAAATAAAAAGAAAACAGAAAGACATAAATCTTAATCAAAGATATATAGTTATCCAAAGTCAGATATAAATTATGATACAAAAATCAGTTACATTAGTATAATAACTTTCATAAAGTAAGCTGTATACTCTCCTTGCTCTATTCTCCCTCCATCTGTCTCCCCCTCATTCCACCCCTCCCCTCATCATTTGAATATAAACAAACAAGTACATAAATAATTACATCTAATCAAACTCAATGGAGGTTCTCACAAAATAATATTCAAATGCTTAAAATACATTTGCTTACTAACTAGGGTTACATAATGTAAATAATACAGGTCATGAAATATTTAAAGCTCTCTAGTGGAGGAGCTGGGAAACTGACATTGTTACACGGAAAAGAGAGTCAGTTTTCATTTTATTTTATTTTTAAATTTTTATCATATCCCTTTATAATTTAAAAACATGCACAGGTGTGCATGTTGTGAGGTGTGTGTAATGAATGCTACTACATGCACTTCCTATCACAGAAACCATTACATCCACACCCTCCAACTGAGAGGGCAGTGAATTCCCCTACATGTTAAGGATTCTCCTGCCCAAGTAGTAATTCATGTCAACTGAGCAGTCTAATACAAGTCTCTACCTTCAGATGGCCCTTTGCATCTAGGATGTATTTAAACCTGCGGTCACCATTGGTGTGGACAGGTAATCCTTGTCCTTAATGGATGCTAAGGTTTATTAGTAGTAACTGCATTACCTTATAATACACTCTGATTATTCTGTTTATAGAAATTAAACATTAAGATTAGCTAGACCTAAACCTACAGAAGCCAAACACAGGTAAACCTGATTTCTTAGTCATGCCCACACCCTTATTATGTAGCCCAGTTTATGAATTTTAGATTTCCTGAAACAATGCATTTAATTTGCTTAAACATAGGCCATTCAGCTAACAGGCTTGAGCACTGATCGACAGGATTATTCTTTTATTTTTCTCACTCTGTTCAGCCCATGGCCCACAGACCATTAACATTTCCATAGGTAAACAGGCCCCTTTACTCCCTGGTGGTGAGGATCATAGTCATATATATATATATATATATATATATATATATATATATATATATATATATATATATATATATATATATATATATATATACCAGGGTGGTAAGCTGTGCAGGGGTGGGCTCATCATCCAGGGGACATCATGGACTTTTGTGCTCTTACCAGTACCTCAGCAATGACAGTATTTTTGCAGTCAGGTCCTAATATTTCTCTTGGTGGCAGTGTACACACTTACATTAATGCAGGGATTTACCAGTGCCCCCCCCCCCCAATATCCACACATGTATGCTCCTTCACATTTACGACAGGATTTACCACCAGAGACTTGGAAAGCAGCACTGCAGGTCATTTCAGCTCCTAGTTTTCAGAAATTTGAGAACTTAATCCCTAGTTACCAGATTAACAAGCACAGCCAAGTGTAAGCCACCTAACAAACCCACAGAATATGTGCCAACCTTTCACTTTGCCCACATCATCAGTTTCCCAGGCTGCCTTTGCAGTGTTGAGGGCTTTATTCCTTAACACTATTGTATTAATCTCACTTAATTGTATTCTGCAAGACAGTATAACAGTAGCTTCTAGTCTTATTGTTATTAGAATATTTAACAGCCAAATTCCAGTGCCCACAAAGAACCATTACCTGTTTCTAATGTCAAACCAAATATATAGCCCTTGTAGCAATCTTCATATAACAATGGTAAAACAAAATTAAATTCATTAAGATATGCAGAAGAATCTGTTTCTTTCTGATGCCCTGAGATGTCATTACTTTGTACCAGAGAACGCAACTATATTCCAAGAAACTTGAAGTGCTGACATTGATAATGTCAACCTATTATTAGTAGTTCTGCATCAGGATTAGTGTGGACACTAACATACATACATATTTCTGTGTCAAGAATGCTGTCTCCTGGCATATAATAACAAAATAACATATTTTAATATCAGAAAAACAGAGGAGCATTCAGAAACATTTAAATTACCCTTTCAACATCATAAGGTAGGAATGCAGCAATGAAAATGTTATGTTTTTGTAGTTTGCAATATTTCAAAAGTCCATGATACCACTGTATTCATTTCCGGCTAAAGTGGCACTTCACAGCATCATTTCAGCTTTTATAGAAACTTTTTTTTTTGTAGTTTAAAATATTTAATGTAAAACGCTATAATAAAGTCTTGTTTTGAAGATAAACAGCTTCTGATGTCGTTTAATCAATCCACGCACATCAGGCTGTGCTGCAAGTTCAAAGGTCGCAGCAGCTAAAGTTCAGGAATCTGCAGTGATCACTCTTCCCTCTTTGCAAGCATTGTACAGTCTTAAGGAGAGGTTCAGGTGAAGCTTTTAAGACTTTTTGATCATTCCAGTGAGACATTAAGCTGGAATATGGCAATAGATGAAGTGTATAGCTTTCACAATGCGAGCAAGGTTTTGGACATGCTCAGGAACAACATCAAGGAGGAAGATAAGCAAAAACAAATTAATGTATGTTAGGCAAGTGTATATTGTCAAATGTAGTTCATTTAAACAAATCACATCAAAGCGGCTCACCTCTCCACCCACCCAAACAATTGAAACGACATTCCAACACAGCAAAGCTGCTTTCTTTTTTTTTTTTCCTTTTTTCCCTTTCTCTTTATTAATTCCCCCAAATCAAAATAACCAAGTCCACTACAGAGTCAGGAGAAGTGCTGCTAGAAAACCAATATCACCTCCTTCACTTTCCTATCCATCATCTATCATTATCAGATATAATATCAGAATCATTGCAGTGTATATCCAGTAGCCCTCCCACAGACCCACTTTTATACTTTACATCTCAGTATGATTAACACGCAAGAATATTTCATATTTAGTCTATTTTAAATATTTCATGACTTAGTAAAGTAAATAATGAATAAATGGAGGAACTATAATTTAGTGATTAAAGCAATATTGTGAATAAAATTCAATGTTTTAAAAGGTGTATATTATATATGCTAATTATTAATAAGATATAGATCATTATAAATCTGTTTTAACTAAAATGCCTCCCACTTCTATGTGTATTTAGTTATTAGTGAGGGTATATGTTTAGCATTAGTAATCATATTGTTTGGTATATGTTTATGCAAAGACATATATAAAATGTATCAATTATTCCCCATCAATCCAATATATAAAAAAGGAGGGTAATTGTGATAGAGGAAAAGGTGAAAAAAGAAGCAGGAGGGAGAAAAGCAGCTTACCTTAGTTGAGGTTCATATATGAAGTTCTGAAATGGTTTAGTATAGAACAGTTCCAGGTTTATTAGTGTTTTACTTGTCTCTAGATTTCTTGTTGCTTTTTTCCTTAATATTTGACGTATTTCGTATAGCTTGCCTCTTCAGACTGGAGAGAGAGATTTCCATATCTTCCACCTTATCCAGTAGATTTTCATTTTTAACGACATCCACAGCTTCTTCTAAGGTGTCGAAAATTCTTTGACCTTAAGTTAGATTGATTTTATTTCTAGCGAGAAAGATGATTTATGCTTTGCTTCCTGCTTTTTTAAGATCTTTGATGAGAGGAATACATGCTTTTATTTTTTATCATCGAGGTGGTATAATCATTATCAAACCTGATGCTCTTCCCATTTATCTGAATTGGAGTTCCTGACCAGGCAGCTCTGAGTATCAAATCTTTGTCTTGAATTGACAGGAATTTAACAATTATGGATCTTATAACAGAAGGACTTTTTGAAAGAGAGATATTTGACAGGGACCTGTGTGCCCTTACTATACCAAATGATAAGGATTCAGGTAAATTCAGAGCTCTTGGAAACCAGTCATTTAAAAACTGAACTAAGTTGTTCCCTTCCATCTTTTCTGGTATACCATGAATCTTTATATTGTTTCTCCTTTGCCTACTTTCCAAATCTTCTACTTTTTCAAGAAACATATTTTGCTTTAGAAGGAAATCTACCTGATGTTCATTATCTGTTTGTCTTCCATCAAGTTTATTTACAGATTCTTCTATTGCTGTTATTTGATCTGTGTGTTTTGTTATGATTTCCCACATCAGGTATATTTGTCTTTTACTTTCTTTCTTCATATTGTCCATAATTTGTTCTAGAATATCCATGTTTGTAGAGAGATCTTGAATACCTGAGATAATTGTTTGTAATTCCTTCTTCATTGAAGCATCCTGAAGAGAAGTCTTCAAGTGACTCATGGTTTATGTAGCCTGTATAACTTCTGACAGGAAAAAATTGTAAAATGAGCTAATATAACTGGAACTTTCACTTTTTTAAAATACCTAGATGGTAAAGTAATCCAGAATAGCTATTTTCATCCGAATATTTAGTGATAAAGTGAGAAAAATCCTGTCAAAAAGTATCTAAAGGTAGAGCAAGAGATTTGTGCTATCTGATCAGCATGCTGGCCACACCCCTCAACCTTCTAGCTAGTCATGTTATCTCAGGTTCTTTAAGCCTGAAATTGTCTTAGACAGGAAATTCTGTGGCTTCTAAACTTGTTTGATATGTTGAGTGACATACATCATTGAGGGGCATTCTACAACAGGCTTGCATTTTTAAATCTTGATGACATCTCCTTAGATATTAGTTGTGCAAAATGTAACAATTTTTTGGACTAGAATTGTACATATTGATCAAAGGAGTGGGAACTCTCAAATGGTTGGAGGTCATTTACTAAATGAAACAACACTATACATGTTTACATTTATTTGATCCCCTTTTTATTAACTATGTTAAGTTATTTCTGATGGGAGAAGATGTCAGATGGAGTCTTGGCAATGACACCCAGTTTACAATTGTTTGCAGTCTTTGTTAACCAAAGGTCCTGTTTTTCAGTTTTGACATTAGAGAAGTAAATGCTAAAAAGGAGGCTTCCCAGTACAGAGCCCTGGGAGATAAACCTGATTAACTTCATGCTATCATAGAAGACAGATATTATACAACCTGTGAGGTTGAGGCAGTTTCCTATCCATTTTGCCACATAAGGATCTATATTAAAAGCATTTAAATTATGTATTACAATGCCTGCATATAGTATGCTGTCAAAATATGTTGTGTGAATAGCATGACCAATATCTACAAACTATGTAAACCTCTTGAAGAAGTTAACTAAATGTAATACACATAATCTCCCGCTGATGAAGCTGCATTATTGACAATGTAGCTTAATGAAATTTTTGACATCATAAAGATTAGTTATGATATGAACCATAGCTTTACAGACTAGGAAGGAAAGTCTGAGCTCATCTATTCACAGCAAGAGTTGGGTGGTAGGGAGTTACCCAGATTTGCTGGTCCTGAGGGACTGCTGATCCTCTCCCTTGGTAGAGTTCCCCTACTGCATTGGTTCCTCTCAGCTTCACTATAGCTGTCCTCCAAGAGGAAGCATGCCTTCACATGTTAAATTTTACCTACTTGCAATGTGGATTCAATAGACTTGAGATCTGTGAGGCAGGTGCTCCAACTTGGTGTCATCCATGTGGAGAAACACAGTCACCTTGCCTCAGGATGGGACCATATCTACAGTGCCTGCTCACTTCCAGCATCTGCTGACAGATCTTACAGTCATCCAAGCTGCTACTTCAAGTCATGCCAACTGTAACATAGTCATGGTTAATCCCTCGATGCCATGGAGCTGCTACAAGATTTAATATTATTTGCTATATTTTCCATTTGGACAAAACTATTAATCACAATAAATGCACTGGAAAGTTTTATATAGGTTCAATTCCAACTGCAGGGAGAAATATATTGGTGTATTTATTATAATTTCTATCTGATGCAACACAGCAGGACAAAACATTATGTCTCCTTTAAGTTTACTCTGTATACACTGACATATGCCCAAATGTGCTTCATGAATTCATTCCAGCATTCTGCTACATAACTGACTTGTTACAATTATTTTGTCAGATTAGAATAATAGTCCTTGAGATAAATGGCTTTCTTCAATGAAAGTATAGTACAAATAGAGAAGTCGTCTAACTTTATTCTTTTCATTAATCTCACCCAACAATACCATATTTTAAAGCATTGCTATTTCAAAATATTGGTCAGCATTTTGGATAAAGTCTTTTAGAGAATGGGTGATCTGTGCATAATCACCTTGATTAAACAAATGTGCTCCTGTGGGGTGTTAAGGTAAAGGTAATGCCTGCTGAAAAACAAGTCCAGTGCTTCACGGCAGCATGTAATGGTCACCATGTTTTTATGGTTGCTAAACAGCACATTGCAAGCAAACAATTTGGAAACACAGTATGGGGAATTCAATAAAACCTACACATTTTCTTTTATGTAGGCATCTCGCCACAATGCCTACATGGCTATAAACATTTTTAAATTCAGTAAGCACTGCTGAGTGGTGCACATGCACAAACAGGGAAAATTCCGTGACATGCAAATCACCTCATAAGCAGATGAATCTCATGGAAATGAGGCAGGTTGGGAGATCCAACAAGCAGAAAGGCTTCTGTTCAGACTCCACATCAGTGTCCATAATATACATGGAAAAATTCCATGTACAGGAGTCTAGGCAGGCAAAAGGGGATGTAGAACTGCAGAAATATGGACATAAATGCCCTGAAAATGTTATACTACATACACATATAAACAAAAGTAATATTGTGTATGTCAGAAAGAGGAAGGGAATAAGTTAAATTAATAAATATATTTTTAATACTCTCAACATGTCTGTGCTATGCACTGTAGTGCACATACATGCTTAAGAGAAAAATAAAAAAAGGTGGTGGGGAAAAGGATTTTATAATACTTGACAGAAATGTATTATAGGACCTTGTGTCAGGTCCATAGAATGGTGCATTGCTGCTGTTGGTAAGGATATAGGGCTATCAAGCATGTAGTTTCCGAGCTATCAGCACAGATATGTATGCAAATGAGTTGGATTTATTGAATAGCAAAGAGGAGTAATCGTGTCCACATATCCCCTTTGTGTAGGCTCTTAGACCATGTTGATGTTTACACACGATGTGGCTGACATCAGGGGTGTGTGTCTTGTCACTTCCAGGCTCTGTTAACCTCAGGTGCGCCTGTTTGCACAGTGTTGCACATCATGCACTAAAATAGGGCCATTAAATGATGCTAATTATATTGTAGGCAGGTTGAATGCATTATAATTAGCCAATCACACATTCTAGACCTACAGCAGGCCTGTATAAAGTATGCATCACATACACCTTACATTCTGATTTTCCCACAATACTCTGGACCATTGGAATACAGAGTTGGGAATTTTAACTGAGATAATGCTAGGGCATCCTCCATCCAGTGCATGCATGCACAGAAAGATTGTACAAGCACCCTGTGCACCATATCTGACAGTTCTTGATGGTTGACAAAATCATCCCCTCCACCTCCACTCCCAGAAGGGGGCCCTGCCACAGCCTCTGGGGTGGAACTACCTGATATCACAGGTAGTGCAGGGGCAGCAGAAGGGGCACCACCAGGCTGCAGCCCAAACGTGCTATGCCCTGGTGCCACGAACAGTGGACGCAAGGTAGATGGATCACATGTAACCAGCCTACCTTTTCACACTGTAGTAAATTAGATATAAATGTAAGGTAAGATAATTAATAACCAAACCAATATTAGTATTAACATAATGGAAGGTAATACTGATTAATCCGAATACATATTAAGGAATATTATGAAGAACACAATAATAAATAACATAACGGTAAGTATGTTAACAGCAAACCAGCATGACATAACTCATAAGGCCAACATAACAGTTAGTTTAAAAGAACATATTAATATCAGACCATAATAATTAACATAAATAAATAAATACACTTTTTAATAATAAATTAGAGAAGATAAGGGGTGGGGGGAGCGAGAGAGAGAGAAACATACCATTAGTGACTTTGCAGTTGACATTACTACACAGACTAATAATACATACTTCTACAAGTCTGCAGAGTCACTTGTGTGTACAGTGACTCCAATTCTTATATAGATGATGTTACATGTACATACCTCTCAACCTGTTAGCATGGGACAGTATGGGCCAAGCACTAACAAATGCAGGTACAAAACTACAGGGAACTGTTTTACATAGTGTGGTCATATATTACGGCTAAGGTGTTCTCTAAATGGATTTGTCAATAAATTGCATTCCAAGTAATGTCATTTATCTGCTTATCAAAGACCAGACATATGGGGCATTAGTCATTACATTCCAAAAAAATTGTGACAGTTGAGAGGTATGTTTGTGTACACTAATTGAAGTAGACAGCCACTGATGTCTTAGTTGGTTGCCATGGGATTAGAACCCACAAGCTGTAACTCCAGGAAACGTGCACTAAATTTAACAGCTGACAGCTGTCAGATTATGAAAGACGTGGCAGTGCATACAGGAATACTTCACACTTATTGGAAAAAGAGTATTTATCAAGGCACAATCCTACTTTATAATTTATTGATGCTGCTCCTAACAATCGGGCACTTATACACATCGATGTCTGCCAAAACTTGAGGTAACTTATCCATATACCTTGTTCCTGGAGTGAGAGGAATAAACAGCATTATTTAACTAGAAAGGGCCATAACAGAGGCTTGAAACTTACTGTAGGTATTGCATTACATTTATCAGACAATATTTTCAGCAGTCTTTATTCATTTCAATTTTATAGTTGACTGGTGTCAGACTGGAACACAAATGCAGTGAATACAGCCATACTGCACAGTTATTTGAACAGATTACTTCTCAATGCACAATCCTGCTTTACACTTTTATTGATAATGTACCTTAGAATCTGGCATTTATACACATGCATATCTGGCTATAACATCAGCTACCTTACCCATACACCTTCATCGTTGAGTGGGTGGTATGTTCATAGGTGTTTACTAGGCTAACGACCACAAGGGCCTTTTTAAGCCTAGCCATGCATCCCAAATTCTGACAAGTACTGACACCCTTGATAAGTATAAGCATGGGCCTGGGAGATGAACCATTTACAGGTCACATGTTTCCATTAGAGACATAGGTGACAGCATTATATGACACAAACTGGCCAGAACACAGAGTTGAAACTTACTGTAGGTATTGCACTACATTTACAAGACATTTTATTCAGCAGTTATCATTCATTTCTGTTTTACAGTTGACTAACATCAGATTTGAGCACACATGCAGTGAATACAGCTGTACTGCACAGTTATTTGAAAAGATTACATCTCAGTGCACAATCCTGCTTTAAGCTTTTCTTGGTAATGTACCTTAAAATATGGTAATTATGCACATGGATATCTGGCCATAATGTCAGCTAACTTAACCATACACCTTCTTCTTTGAGTGGGTGGAATGTACAGCATTATATGCATAAAGTGGCCAGAACACAGACTTGCAACTTACTGTAGGTATTGCACTATATGTATCAGACAGTTTTTTTCAGCAGTCTTTATTCATTTCCTTTGTACAGTTGACTGGTGTTAGATTAGAACACACATGCAGTGACTACACGACTAGTGAGCACTTATTTTGAAGTAGTACACATCACATCACCATCACCCTTTAAAATCCATTTATTACTGTTGCTTCAAGTCTGGCGTGTGCAACAAGGATAGCTGTGTCAGACTTATAAGTAATAACCAATTTACCCTTGTCATTACCTGAGTGCAATCAGTAGCATATTTCACACAATGAGCAAAGCAGAACAGTGACTGTTAATCTTGGTAGACCACAACCTCAAGTGATATTTGTAAACTATACTACACAATAATGCATGGTTACTTGATTTAACTTTGTTTACCATTTTGAGTTGGCACTGACACATTGCTAAACATATTACAGTTCCCAAGTATGTTATACTTGGCTGTTAGGACTGCAAACCCAGTAAATATGTTTTAATCTTGACAGTACATTATATGTTAGGTTATTGCTTTCCTTTTTTTCTACTCACCACACTCGCACCTCATCCTGGCCTGATACTCTGCATGAGGCTGCACATTGCGAGTTCTCACTTCTGCAGCTGTTGTAAGAGAAAGAAAGCATTATGCATACCAGTTTTGCACACATTCAGTTTGTATACTTATAAATCACTGGAAAACATACTTGCATATCTCTGGGATCTACCCAGCCAGTGCCTCTTGGACCCAGGTGTCCAAAGTTCTCCTTTTCCTTCGCTTCTGGTCATTGTAATGGTGGTGATGACACTTCTCATCAGTGCAGGGGATACCAGAAGCACTGGTAAGGTCCCTAGCCAACTGATCCCAGGCCTCAGATTTACATTCTGAGCCCTGGTAATTACCCTGCAGCAACTGGGGTTCAGAGCTGCTGACCAGGAGTCCTGCACACCTCATCTCTGCAGCCGAAAGCACGCTCCCTCACCAATACCACCAGTCATATCAGCAGCCAAGTGACAACTCCAATGAATGGTGTGAAATTCCTGCCTATTGGCCTTTATATGGGATGTATTCCCACCTTTACAAATTATACTGCAACTTTCTAAAAAAGCCTTGTGTCGCCTAGCATCGCTCAGACTCACACAAACCATTCAAGCGAATATAAGAAAAGCTGAGAAGTGCACATACTGGACTTTTAACCATGTTTCAGCAGATCTGAGCACTGCTCAAACTCACAAAAACCATTTAAGTGAGGCTGAGCACCGTGCATCTTTGCTAAATATAAATATCTTCTATTTTACATTGCATGATGCCTCAGTCAGCCGACTCACTCTCAAAACAAAAATTGCACAGCATATCAGTACTCAAACCTGAGACCTACTACACTATACCTCATCACTCAACCTGTCTAGCCACTTGAATAGTGTAGGGAAGCAATATATTTTCACATATACTACTATGATCCCTGTTAGTGGTGCACAGTGAAGCTCCATGGGATTGGGCGTTGGTAAGCAATGCAAAACCAAAATAATTAAATATATCCGGTTCCAATTTTTAGACATATAGCACATATCAGATGCATATGTATAAGTGCAGATCAGCATCACTAAGCAGCCAACCGCTCCACACAAACAGGGAGGAAACAAAAAATAAAAAAAAAGAGAAACTTCAATTCATTACATACAGTTTCTATTTTTATACATATCCCAGTAAAAACTCGACCAAGAATGTTGAACTACAGTTTAATAAAATGACCAGCAAAGGTAATACAAACAGCAAAGCTTTTATGCTTGACCCTTCTTCAGTGCAATAAAACATCAAAGTCACAATTCACTTAAATATCTGTTGAGTCACATAACCACAACCCCATCATGTGACTAAATTACATTCAATGATAATGCATTTGTTTCTTGGTTTTAAAACGTTGCATACAAATTAAATGTATACTTCCGTTTAGTGATGGGATGAAAAAACATTTTCCATTATAATGGATGAACAACAGACACAATTATGACACGGGAATGTACTTTTCTTTGGGCTCATCCTTCTACTAGATTTCTGGACCATCTCTTTATAGCATAGTCTCTGCTTTAAACCATTCCTGTATGCAAACCTTGGTTCCTCACCAATAACGTTCTCTTTACCTGGCATGGCCTGTAATATATGCCAGTTTCTCATTATCATCTCCTTTACCCCTGGAGTTCTTCTATTAAACTTCATGATATATCTAAATCTATTACTCCTTCCAAAATATGGTCTTGCATCATCTGTCCTATTACTTATTACTTGTTGCTTCATTTCTTCCAGAAAACTCTGACTATACCCCCTTTTTAAATTCTTCTATCATTTCTCCCATCTGGTTAGTACAGGCTCATTCTTCAGTATTTAATCTACTTACCCTATTTCAACACTCCATTAAAAACATGTGGGCTGTGCGTACTGTGCCTATGTACATACCGATTGGCTTGTGCATTTTTTTTTAAATATGGTGGTGGTGAAGTCCTGTCCTATTGTCATAATTCTTACATCCAGAAAATCTATTCTTTCCTTCGAGTAATTCATTTTAAATCTTAAAAAGTAGTCAAGGAATTAAAGGTAGTCAAAGAAAGCTTTCAACTGTTCTTTCTCTCCCTGCCATATAAAATACACATTATTCACAAAATGGACATAAAATAATAGTTGGTCACAAAAACGATTGTTCATATTGTATTCAAAAGCTTTCTCGCATACACTAAGTACTAAATTAGCATAGCAATTCGCTATAGAAGTACCCATTGCCACCCCTGATATGTGTAAATATACTTGATCTCTAAACATAAATAGATCATTTGTTAGGACAACTTCTAGTAGCTGACAGAAAGTCTCACTTTCTTTCTCAGAGTACTCTGTTTCGCATCTTAAAAAGGACCTAATTGCCTCTAGGCAATAATCATTTTGTATTACTGTGAATGATGATGCAATGTCCAACATAACCATATAGTTATCTACTTCCTTTACATCCTTATACTGTCAGATAATTTTGTCAAAAAGTCTGAAGTATACTTAATATAGCTTTTTGTTTTTAACATTAGTTCACCTAAGACTGGCTGATGATAGAGGGAAATAGGCTCTGTTATCCAGCCTTTTCCAAAAATGATTGTCTCATTGGTGGATTGTTCAAACACTTATGGACCTTAGGTAGCCCATATTGAACAGGAACCCTAGGGGTAGGTACAGTTAAATAATTCAATAATTCAATAGAAATATTGCCATTAACCTGAAGGTCCTATATGCACATATTTATAGCAGCAATATATTTCTTGATATCAATAACATTCAACTTCTTAAAAGTATTATAATCAGATAAGAAAACATTCATACTTTTCACATAGTCTACTAAATCCATTATAACAATGGGACCATCTTTATCTGCCTGTTTTATTATTATATCAGTATTATTTTGTAAACTAATCAATGCTTCTTGTTCATTCATAGTCAGTTATAAATTTATTGAAATTACTTAAATAAAATTCATGCAATTCCTTTTCACAAATATGATTCAAAAGCTTTTACAACAGGTAAGTTATTCGGAATAAAAGTGCTAGATTTCTTAAGCTTATTCACATTTTTTTGCACATCATGACTATTAAAAGTTAATTTCAAGTTAATACCTCTTGTAAACAGTTTATGATCAGTCACTGCATCCACAATATTATCAGCATTTGCTCTAAAAAACTTCAGTCCCTTCCTTAAAACAGAAAGCCTGTCGGGTCCTAACATTGATAAATGAATGACATCATTTTCATTCATCTCGGCCGACTCATTTTGTTTTTTGTTTGAGGGCTGCTGAACTTCCATTTCATTGCTTGCCCTTCTTGGTACCCTATGGATCTCCCTCTGGGCATATCCTTCTGTCGCGGGACTACCTTTTCCGTTGTCAGTTGGAATTGTTATATTGGTTGCTGAAAAACCTGATGTTGATTCAACTTTGGGGATTGAGTGGCAGATGCTTCAGCCTGTCTCATATCCACATTTACGATTACTATAGGTAATGAAGCAACAGCTTGTTCATTAGAGGCAATATTAACCTGTCTTCTGTTATACCTAATAAAATAAAGTTTAGTAAACTACTACAAAATAAAATAAAGTTTAGCAAACAACTAATAGAATAAAGCTTAGCAAACTCCTATGAAATAAAATAAATCTTAGCAAACTATTACCAAAAATAAATAATAAGGTTTTAGCAAACTACTACCTAATAAAATAAAGCTTGGCAAATTACATGAGCTAGTAGTAGTGATGGATGGGGAAATACTGTTGTTGTTGTTGTCTTTTGGCTTTTCCCAGTTAGGGATCGCCACAGCGGAACTCCGGTCCACTAATGATTGGCAGTAGATTTTCACGGTGCCGAGTTGCCAGCTCGACGCTCAACCTTCAACGAAGGCACACCCATTCATGCATGTCTTTCAGAATGCCACTCGACCCATGGGGAGGACATGCAGACTCCACACAGAAGGCACTCCCCACACACTAGCTGAGAATCGAACGGGAGAACCTCTTGCTGTGAGGCAACAATGCTACCGCTGCACCACCGAGGATTGATGGGGAAATACTGTGATGTATAAGAAAAAACGTAACTTGTCAAAAATACAGGGGGTGACTCTGAAACAGGTAACATGCCATGCAAACCTCTTTCTAGCAGGATTTTGTAAATACTGCAAATACGTGTCTGTATACTTGTCTCATCATGACAGCTGTAGACTATTCTGGTAGCGTTGTCATTAAGAACATATATAGTGAAGAAGTTCAAAAAAGAAAAACAAACGTGGATATTCTTCAGCATTAACCTTATGAAGACAGGGTTAAGAAATGTAATTTATACAATTTTAAAGAAATGATACAAAGATAGATACTTAGATCTTTAACTACCTCTGTGGCATCAACAGAGTCCAAAAGGACATCATGTTTGAGAACAGACGTTTATGAGAACAAAAAAGCCAGAGAGTGCATGCAAAGTAAATAGCTCACTGTAGATGCAGTGAAGCATGATTTCTAAGAAAGGATGATAAATGATTTGAACATTCTATTTGGTAAAAAGGTGCAATCAAAATGGAATCTGAATACAAGAATGTATGGAACAAATATAAGACTATTCTTAATTGGAGTGGAAGTAAAAAAAATAAATAAGTAACTGATGGATTAGGATACGTCTGATATGATACAAATATACACATATAAACAGGATTGCCAAGTAGTCCACAGGTCTATATTATTTCCTCAAAAGGCGTCTCCGTTAAATGGATGTTCTTCGATTACTACCCATCGAATAGCTGTTCAGCGATCTTTACGATCATTGGACTTCTTTCCTAGGGAAAGAAACTACTTGGCCACCAGAGCAACAGAAATGCAAACTACATCATTTTACACTCAAGAAGGTGGTGGGCTTTTCCCCCACACCCCTCCTACTTATATATACCAACTCTGAGATTGCACTACTGTGAAGGAAAGGGCTAATTTATGAGGCTGGCCACCTAGTTACTTTCCCAGGGAAAAAATGTAGTGATCATTCGCTGAATGCAACATTTGATGTCATTTATTTATTTTTATTTTACATTTGTTGACCGGGCTAGTCTAGCTGGATATATGTCCATTTTCAGTAGAGGCCCGGGGAGAAAAGCTCCAAGCAAAGGCACAGACAATCAATATTATATATAGTAATGGTTGACAGAAATACAGTAGATGGTTTATAATTGAGGTTCAGTTAGACTTGAAACAAAGCAGTATAGTAGGATATACTAAAACAAAATACATTTAGTGAGCATTTGAGAGATAACAATTAATAAAATTATTGACTAATATACTTTCATTACCACAAGGACTGATAGTGCAGTAGATCAGGAGAATAGAGAGAGCAGCAAGGGGAAGGAGGTGTTAGTCAGGGTTAGAGCAGGGACAGAGCCAGTGAGTTTTAAGGTATTCTTTAAGTAGCGTTTTGAAAAGAAGAGTGGAAGTGAGGGTGGTAAGTTCATTAGGAAGCTGGTTCCAACTTTTTCCTATTATGTTGGAGAAAAGAGAGTCCCCTGCTTTGTTGTTGGATTTAATAGTGGAAACTAGTAGCTTATTAGCTGATCGAAGTGTAGTAAGATTTTTGTCATGTCAATGAATATATATTTGGTGGAGGTGTCATTCGAGGAAATGAAATAGATCAGTACTCTTTACAAGCCTTTATAATCTATTTCGCTATACTCTGTGTTTTAATGAGTTATGAATATGTTTTCATGTTGTGTGGAATGGGGCCAGGAATCAGAATGCATTGATACACTGCACTGTTTTTGTATCTCTTTCACAATTCTTGGATTAAAATTTTCATGAATATGCTTTGCTTGCTGACAATAAAATGTAGGCTTGCACAAAGGCATCTATGATTTACATAGCAGAGACTTCTTTAGAGTAACTACCTGAATTTTTTAATTCAAGTCACCTTTAAAACCATCCAGTTCTATGTCTCCTTCACTTCAACTGAGTAATTTTGAAGAGCAAAGTCAATATGAGATGGTTGTGGCAGTCCATAACACAGCACCCATTGGAAAATTAATCAATGGCTATTAGGACAAGGTCCAAACATTTTACTTTGCATAACTTCTGAAAAAAATCAGCAATGGCAAATCTCCTTTGTCTGTTTTGCTAAATGTGACATTACTAAATCATTTTGTTTAGCTCTTCCAACTCGATTAATAACTTTTGTTTTGTCTTCAGTTTTGATAGTGCAGGTCTTTACTTTATTAAGTTTCTTTTGTGCCTTTGAAAACATTTTTGTCTGTGGAAAACACTATACAGTCAACATGAAATCATTGAACACCTTAGGACATAAGGGATCCTATCCACCTTACCTAAGTAAATAACTGTAATGCAAATACGTGTTGTTAGACTGAAAAAAAAAATAACAGAAATAACCTGCTTATTAAGCTGGATCCATGCTCAAGAAGGAAAGACTACAAAAACAGCATCATGTAAATATATGCAGACTTATTTACAGTGATTCTAAAAGCCACCGTAAGAGAACTTAGCAACAAGAACAATGCCTAGAGAGTGAGACATCCAAATTGGGTCAGCCGACAACTGTAGGTAAGCAAGAAGTCGCAACTGCTGATAAACAAGGAAAAACTGTAGGATCTATTGTAATTAATGCAAGAAAATTCGAAACATGGGAATAAATTAAATGATTTTGAGAATGATTTCCACTAATGTAGCATATTCCCATAGTAAATTAATTAAGTTCAACATTAGGGTTAAACCTTCCATCTTCCCAGGTACAAATTAAGTACTTCTGTTTTCATTTCCAACATTTTTCAAATATCTTTTATTGGTTACTAAAAACTTAGTGAAATATGGTAAAAAATTGTTTATTGGAGTAAGGTCAATATTGTTCCTTTTTTTTATTTTTGGTCATAAAAATAATTTGCAACAGGATCTCTCATTGCTCCATTTTAGGTTAATGGACACTTCAAGTTTTCTTATCTGTGATATTCATCTACATATGTGTGTACCTGATGTTAATGAAAAAAATCCATAGCTGACAGCAAAAACATTGAC
Organism: Protopterus annectens; assembly: GCF_019279795.1. Classification (NCBI taxonomy): domain Eukaryota; kingdom Metazoa; phylum Chordata; order Ceratodontiformes; family Protopteridae; genus Protopterus; species Protopterus annectens. The sequence goes on from NC_056735.1 coordinate 589,016,770, forward strand.
CAAATATGACTGAAAACACATCTATTCTGAACTATGCATGTGAAGAGAAACATCCTCAGTGCATGCAATTTGAAACTTACTCAAAGTAATATATTTTATTTTGCAAGGGATCAAGCCCCCCTGCACTCCATACACACCCTGCTAATCATATTAACTCTGAGTTCACACAGTCTCCACAGAGATAGAGAGAATATTCTAACACACCTATAGATCAATTGCCTAATCAACCATCTGCAGTCAACCTTACCTATAGTCAATAACACACATACACACATGGGTCTACTTTGTTTCGTTGAATCTCATTTCACTGAATTTCATTTTACCCCAACCGCATCACTGAAAATTCAGATTACTGAAAACTCATTTCACCGAATCTCATTTCACTGAACTTAGTATATATGGCACTGTGTAGAGTACTATAAGGCAAGTAAAAGGTATATACCCTTTTTCCCACTGTACTGCAATCCTGGAGATAGTATATATATAGTTAGAGGGGTGTGGGGGGCATAGCACCCCAACTTGTTTGCTTCATATTGAATTTTACCAAAAACTTCAAAACAATACATTTTAAACACTAGACATAAATAGTTATAACACCAATGACTAACTCTCTCCGAAAGACAATATGTACTCAAAATAAGTGTGGGGGCTAAGGCCCTCACACCCCCCAATGTGGGGGTATGTGCCCCCCCCCCAAATATATATACTAACACCAGGATCACACTACAGTGGGGAAAATGGCATATGCCATTTACTTGCCTTACAGTACTCTACACAGTACCATATATATACATATACTAACTGGAATTCAGTGAAATGAGATTCAGTGAAATGAGTTTTCAGTGATGTGGTTGGGGTGAAATGAAATTCAGTGAAATGAAATTCAATGAAACAAAGTAGACCATATGTATACATAGGTAGATATTTGTCTCAGGAAATGTCAAAAGCTTCAAAGAGAGAACCAAAAAAAAAGAACAATCATTTTAGAGCAAATCTAAAAATATCAAAAAAAAAAAAAAAACAATACAAAAAAGCATGTCTTGCGGGTGGGGAGGGGGGGTTTGACCTCACTCCTGGTAATTGTATATGCCAAGTATACTAAGTGTAAAATCACACAACAGTGTGGTAAGGTTAATTTTCTAGACCTTGCTATACCACAATGTTGCACAGAAAGCATCCGGCAGGCTGAAAAACAAGCAATAAAAATGTGTTTGCTCTTATAGACTGCAATCATATATGTGTGTGAGTGTGTGCGCGTGTGTGTGTGTGTGTGTGTGTGTGTGTGTGTGTGTGTGTGTGTGTGTATGTGTGTGTGTGTGTGTGTGTGTCTGTTTTGTGTTATTTATAACTTTGAGTGTTACAGCTCTATGCAGTAGCTTTATATTCCTTAAAACTACTGTGTAGAGCTGTTGATAATAATTCAGATGCACACTGTAGATTTCTAGTTATGACAAACTGTATATTGCTGTTCAGTAGCATGATATCATCTGTCCACAACTTGTTAAAGGCACTGCAATACTGTGGATACTTGCATAAATGTAATTACTACATCTATACATATTCTCTCTTTCAGTTCCCCACACCACTCAACTTGTCATGATTCACCGCATCCTCTAATTCTACAACTAAACAGTGACCGTGTATCTCAATAACTAATCCTGGAAGAAAGTGCACCTCAGTTAAACAGTTAAAGTATGATTATTTTCCCCTTGGACTTATTTGAACTCTTGTTACTTATGTATAGGTACAGCCTCCTTTAGTTTCTCTATGTGCAACTGGGAGCATGTCACTAGGGAACTCAGTCAGTTAACCCAGACCTTATCTACTACTACTGTGACCCAGGTCCATAGTCCCTGTACACTGGCACATAACACTAGTAAAGTCTCTAAAAGGTGGTGCTCAAGGTTAAGGTGTGCAGACTACTTAAAGTTATTCTAACTTCCTAGTATTAACTACCACACTGTCTACTTGCAAACACTAGTCCCTTCCACCTCAGTTGGAAACAAAATCCACATCTTGTCCTGTATTTTATGTCCCTTTTTTTCCCTTAACTTACGATTGGAACCCTCTAAAAACACACCTATTAGAAGATACTAGCCCTGATTTGCACCAAAAGAATAAAACATAAACGTATTCCTGGCTAGCAAAACATACCCAACAACTGCTTCTCTCCAGAGACCAAGCCTGGAAATAATAGCACAGAAATAGAGCCCCACAAAATAAACACCTACAAACAACTCCATAATACTGCAAAAAAGCTAGTAATTAATGACAGAAAAACCTACTTCTCAACACAGTTATCCACCCAAAGAAAAACCCCAATAAATTCTGGAAATCAGTTTCTTTACTTCTCAATCCCAGAACCCATACAACCCTGCACCATCACCAGATAAACACCCACAAGAAAATCACCGAAATGTTTAACTCATACTTTATTGAAACTATTCAAAAACTTATCAAACAATCCTCCCCAGTAACAAATAATAACAAATAGTATGGGATCTACTTCTAATGTCGCACATTATGATCTGAGCTCATATTCCTCCCCTTCCACTGATAACACTACTAATTTGCTATCTGCTTCAACTCTCACTGTATAACCAGTAACCATCTCCATGATGCTTAAACTACTAACTAAACTGAAATGATGCTGCTCATCCACTGATAACCTCCAATCAGAATACTTAAAAGTAGCTACAGATGCTATAACATATCCTTTCAGCATACTTTTTAACTGGTCCATCTCAGAATCATATGGCCCCCAACTCTGTCCCAGAGCAGCACTACAGCCTTACTGTCTTATCAGTACTGTGTACAAAGCTCTGGATGCTGGTCTATCATCTTCAGTTATTCTGACTGACCTATCCAAAGCCTTTGACACAATATCACACCCTAAACTATTACAACAGCTCAAAACTCTAAATTGCTCCCAGCATACTCTAAACTGGCTTAAACAACAGAAAACAATCTGTCAGATGGCAAAACATGCACTCTGAATCAATAATACAGGAGTCCTCCAGAGATCTATTCTGTGTCTCTTTCTTTTCAATGTGTTCATAAATAAACTTCATACAGCATCCCAACAGAGTACACTCTTCCAATATGCTGATGAGTCCACTATTATCTCCTCTTCCAGTAACTCTTCTCACCTCATAACTTAAAACTCCCTTTCATCTATTGAATCTTGGCTAAACAACATGTAACTACTGCTTAATCCCAAAAATCTAAACTCCCACTTTTCCCTGCTAAAACATCAACACAAGACTTCAATTTATAAACTGAAGTAGTAAAGTCAGCAAAATTACTAGACATAGAAATTGATAAGAATATGATCCTTGAAGGAGAGGTTAACACAATAAAACAGCACTTTAAAACTAGGCAAACTCTATAGACATAAACAATACATGGACAAACCCACCCGGATAAAACTGGCAAACACTATGTTACTTCCTTCCCTCCTCTATGGGAGCCCCATTTTCACCAATCTTCACACTTCATCCCTGAATAAATTACACTCTTACTACTATAAAATAGCAAACTTTGCCACTAGAATGCCAAACTGCACAAACCACTGCCTGGCCATAAAAGAACTGAATTGGTTTGAATTTCCCCATTACCTGACATATACCCAACTAAGTCTTGCCCACAAACTGACATATAACCTCTTCAGAATATTTTGGAGCCATATACTTCTTTCAAAAATCTTCACTCTAGTAATAAACAGCTTATAAAACATAGCCAAACCAAACCAATGAGCTGAAGAAAGCCTTTATTCATACTCTATTGCCTCACTATGGAATGCATTACCTTCCTCAATCACTCAATTAGCACCATAAAGTCTTTTAAATATGCACTAAAGAAACATTACCTTAACCATTATACCTGCCCATGCAAACATATGACTAAGCCACCAGGAACAAAGATAACCATCCCATCTACTTTTACACATTGTACTAGAAACCTACATCTTACTTCTTCCTAGAATGTTTTTTAATATCTCTTACAATAGCAGTTTAAAAAAGTCGCAAAGTATATTTCTATTACTAAGTTTCCTACTTCTTATTCTTTGAACTACTTACTGTCAGATCAAAACATTTTCCTCTTTGAACTTAACCTACTTTTCAGATTCTTGTACAAATAATTTATGACCTATATTTGTATTTCTGGCTGTAATGTGCATCTGCATAAAATTGTAATGTCAGTCTGTATCAAAATTGAATGTTATCTTCTATGTACTTTACAATTTGTAACAATGATGTTAATATTTTGTATGCTCCTGGAGCTTTCTCCCCGGGCCTCCACTGAAAAAAAAAAAATATATATATATATATATATATATATATATATATATATATATATATATATATATATATAGAGTCTAGAGTGCAGGTTAGATGACCCTCGGAATGCCGACTAACTGTTAGGCGAGTCAGTTTCGTCTAACCTGCATAAGCGCGAGGGAATCCTTTAGCAAATGCAAAGTGCATTCACACAGCTTTCATGGTGACGTGAACGCCATAGGGTTTGTTCGCAGTACAGTGGGGATTGGGAAATTACCCTTTTCCCCACTGTAGTGCAACCTTGGTGTTGGAATATATAAGTGGCAGGGGGCACAGCCCCCTGCAAAACATATCAGTGTTACTAGTACGAGTGTAGTCTGTACTGCAACTATGTTGACTTCAGCTTTTGCAGTACTTTCGACATTACAAATAGTTTACTGTTGTGAACTGCAGAGATGTGAATCGCAAATATGATGTGCCTTCGAGGTTACGATAGTAAACCTATATTTTATATATATATATATATATATATATATATATATATATATATATATATATATATATATATATATATATATATTACACACACACGTATATTTTATATATATATATATATATATATATATATATATAGATCCCTATCATATGTTAGAAACCTCATTTGACTGAATCGCATTTGACTGAGACCAAAAGACTGAAATTTCAAAAGACTGAAAAGTCACTTGATTTAAACCCATATGACTGAAACCCATAATACTGAATTTCAACATACTAAATTTTACACTGGACCATATAAAACCAGACTAGGTAGGGGGGTTACCACCCACACACCCCAATGTGGGGGGCTGCATCACCCACACCCCCTTAACTATATATACTAATTCCAGGATTGCACTACAGTGGGGAAAAATGCATAGTAGTGGCAGCATGTAGACTGCTGTAAGGTAAGTGAAAGGTATATGCCATTTTCCCCACTGTAGTGCATTCCTGGAGTTAGTATTTATAGTAAGGGTGGATGTAGGGGAGTCAGACACCCACATTGGGTGGTGTGGGTGTGATCCCCCCCACTTAATGTGTTTTTTATATGATCCAGTTTACAATTTAGTATGCTGAAATTCAGTCTTATGGGTTTCAGTCAAGTGACTTTTCAATCTTTTGAAATTTCAGTTTTATGGTTTCAGTCAAATGAGGTTTCTATCATATGATAGGGATCCATATATTTTGTATATGTCCTGTACAAATGCCACCCTTAGCTAACCTCCAATGGCAAACCCTCCATAGACAACTAAGATATCAAGACTGACTCCTAACAGAAACACAAAGGTCTAACAACTGTCATGGCAATGTTCTTTATTCAGTTCATATCTCCAAACAGTGGGATAACCTACCTTCTACAATGAAACAACACCAAACACACCATTGATTTAAGCTAGCTCTGAAATCCTATTTCCTTGATAATGATGTGTGCCTGCAATGATCACTTCATAGGGGGAACTCAACATGTTAAATAGCCTAACCATCATGTGAACCAAATGGAGATTATCCAAGGCCTAGACTACTAAAACCACCTCCAATCTCCATTTCCACTCAATAAATATAATCACTTCTCACAATAAAGGGCTATCTACATATACATTAGTAAGAGAATGGAAAAAAATGCAAATACTGTACATACTTGTCTTTATACTCATCTTGTCAAAATTGAAATGCTTGATATGTCTATAAGAGTCATTATTAACTGTGCAGAAAATAGCATTTTTCAGGAGTGAAAGCTATGTAGCATCTGAAGTTGTAACATGACTAATACATTTCCTTTTCAAAAGAATGCGACTCCTATTTTATTGTCAAGCATCTGCTATTATTTCTGTAAGTATTTTCTTGCATCTCAGAATTTTATGTAAATGTGTCTGCATTGCCTTAATCAGCTATTACCACTGTCAATGGTGTTTTTTATCCTGCGTTTTCACTACATCTGCCTGCATCAGGGGCATAGCTTAGCCTAGGATAAAATGGCTATTTAGTTCTGTTGCTGTCCCACCAGCACAATGAGCCAACATGAAAATGTAGTTGTAACAGAGCTGGATAGCAGAAACTAAAAGTAAAATAGCAGCACCGTAGCATATGGAAAATGAGTTACTCATTTTAGGGTGCTAATTCTGAAGGGAAGCTGCTACTGCTGTTTGAGCATCTTTCTGGGATTGTGCACAACATGGAGGTCTATCATTTTACTACTGTAATGCATACTGTGTTTAGCAATATGAATAGTCAGATTTCGGCCACTAAGGAAAATAATGCACAGAGGTAAAAGCAAATAAAGGAAGAATCTGATAAATGACAGTTGCTAGAAAGGAATATGCATATTTTTATTTATTTATTTATTTATTTTTTTGCATTTATTTACCAGGAAAGCCCAACTTGGCAGAGCTCATTTTCAGCAGGAACCAGGGGAGAAATGCCCCACAAAACGTAACAGTGCATACAACATTAGTAAGTACAGCATGACAAACAATATACACAACATAAGTTACAGTACTTAGAGCACATCTAACAGTAGATGCATCAGATATGAAACTTAACATAGTGACATTATTAACATAGAACCTATGGGTATTAATTTACATTTGTAATGGGAAAATAATTCTAGATTTATCACACATTTAAGAATAAAAATAAAAAAAAATAAAAATCATAATGAAAATAAGATTTTTGTTCAAGAGACAGGCTGAATAATCGATGGAGAGTGTACTTATGATAACAGGAGATCAGCCATTGTGTTGCATGAGCAGAGCCAAGTGTCAGATAATTCTGAGTAGTTATTTAAACTATTGTGTGTTCTCAGTGGTTCTAATATTACGAGAGAGAGAGAGAGAGAGAGAGAGTTCCAGGTTTTTGAGATATAGGAAGAGTATAATGAGTCTCCTGTTTGAATATTAGAGTAATGTTGTATTAAGCTTTGGAGAGCTGGAGTTTTTTGGGGGGGGGGTTACAGAGTAATTTGTGAGCCATAATTAATTGGCTGTATGCAAGAAGTCAAGAAGCTGAGGTAGTTCATGCCAGGAGAGTTTTTTGAGGTTTAAACAGTGATGTCACCTGTGTAATGATGCAGTAGCAAATTTAGCTATTTTGTTATAGCATGTATTCAATTCATCTAAATCTGTTTTTTTTTTTTGAGGTTGATAAAGATGTGTGAAATGTATAATAGAGTTGCTACTAAGTTGGTTCTGGCTATGGCTGCTCTTGAGGAGTTTGTTAAAATTTTTTGAAGTGTGCCCATTTTTTGTGGACTTTTTTAATTGTTTGTGACATATGCAAGTCAAATCTTAGCTTATCGCCTGCAATGACTTATAGTAGTTTGATGGATGGTCGAGGTATAATTATTGTGTTATTAGCTTTGATGTGAAAGTGTGGGGGGAAATCTAGTGGTCTGGCAGGTTGAACAATCATAAGTTTTGTTTTTTTGGGGAGAGTTAACAATAAGTTGGGAGTTAGTCAGCCATGTTTCCATTTCTGTAAAAGCCTGTTGTGTTTTGTCCTGAAGTTGTTGCATGGTACGGGCTGCACATATTAATTTTAAATTATCTGCATAATGGTGGCAAGTGAGGTGGCTGAGTTGAGGTTATTAGTGAAAATGCTGAAAAGAAGAGGGTCAAGTATGGATCCCTGTAGGACCTCAAGTTTAATAGGGAGAAGTGTGGAGAGGTCATATTGCCACTTAACTGCCTGCTGACCTGTTAAGTAACTATGGAACTTGAGACACATGAAGGGTGTATCTTTAGGTATGAGACAGCAGTTACAAGTTTGTTGTGGGAGACTGTGTCAAAAGCTTTAGATACATCCAAGAAAACTGATGAGACTATGTTGCAGCTGAAAGTGGCTTACTGAGAAAATAGAAGCCAAAGATGTAATGCATGAATCATTGGAATGCAGTCAAGTATAAATAATGACGAATTGGCTGATTTCATGGATAACGTAAAAGAAGGACATAAACTACAACCACACTTACTTTTTAGAGTACAAAAGGTTCTTATGGCTGGAAGGAGGGAAATGGAGGTGGACAATCTCAGATGTCCATATGATTCTCAGCTCCTTTCCCAAAAGGGAATGGAATATTCAACACAGCAGGAAAAACAGAAGTCTTGTCTAGCAACAAAGTTAGATTAAATTTGTGGAGGACTTTTCTGAAGACATATATCAGTGTCGAAAAGAAACAACCTGAAGAGAAATTTAAATGAACTAGCTTTCCTCTGTTATAGTGACTTGTGCAGCTACACAATTGCCAAAACCACAAGAAAATGAGATATACAGACATAGCACAAGCATGACAGTGGATATAAAACTTCATGGAAGGGATAGGAGCACATTATAAAGTACATGAAATGGAATGGGAGGCAAACAAGTTCTGAAGTATAAAAGAGGTTTCCTATGATGTCGATGAGGAGAAAAATAAGACAAGATGAAAGAAATCAAATAACATAGCAAGAAGTCACCCAAAAATGACTGGCAGGTTATCTCCACAAAATATCCAGCCTAAACCTAATTGGATTGCACCAATTCATTTCTTCCCCCATTTGTTATAACTATCCCAAAAACAGTGGCTCAATTTGGTATCTGACTGCATTAAGTATGTTTCCATTGGTACCCCCTATGATTCTCTCAGTGATCACCTCCTGGTATATGCATTTAACAGAATTTTAAGCTCCTTTAACTGGTCTAGCCTGAAAAATATTCCACTGGAAAAAGATATACCTCAAATATAACTCACTTTTCCTGAAAACCATGGATAGTCTGGCTCAAAAAAAAAAAAAAAAAAAAAAACAAAGAATGCCATACTCTGTGGTTAGCCACTTAAAAGGAGGCAACTAATGTATGAAAGAGACAGGGCTTAGGAAGAACGGTTAAAGTGCAGATCTCTCCAAAATCTACAAGACTTTAAAGAACTATTTAACCATACTAACAGACAGACTACTGTAAACTAGAAAATCTACTCCAGTAATCCCTTAATAAATTAAACTTCCAACCCTAAAAAATGCTGGTGTTCCATTAATATTATAAGCTACCCTGAAACATACATCAGTCCTAATCTTGCCCTAAATAACACTCACTCCAAAATAGCTACTTAATTTAACACACACTTTATAGAAATAACTAATGCTCTTACTAAAGATTTTCCTCCTAACAATCTTGACATTCCATCTCTTCAGAAAGCAAACACCCCCCCCTATTTCATCCTAAAACTCATCCTGACCTCCTGCATCAGATCTCTACTTCTTAAACTGAAACCCTGTTATCCTTCAGTAGAAAATCTTCCGGCAAAATACCTCAACATGGCTGCCTATTCACTAGCCTATCCTATGTCTCTTCTAACTAACAAATCTATCAAGTCATCATACATTCTTTCTCTATGAAAAAATTCTTCATCATCCCCCTTCATAAATGAAGGAACCTCATCTGATATAACCAATTTCAGACCTATCACCATATTTCCCGTTTCTAAAAAATTCTGAAAAAGTGCATTCACAAGCAACATTTTTAACATATTCTTCAGAAAAAGCTGCCAACCCCCATTCAAAATGGCAAACTTGTCTCTCCTTATTCCTTGATCTCTCAAAAGTTTTTGATCTAGTCTATCACAGAAAACTCCTCTATCAATTATTTTCCCTTGGGCTATCACAGCTCACACTACTATGGTTAACAACTACTTAACCGATAGTTACCAGTAAGTTAAATGGTTCTTCACTATTACGTCCTCTCTTCCCGTCAGTACTGTTGTACAACAGGGCTCTATTTTTGGACCTCTAATCTTTAATATATTAACTAAAAATTTACATAAAATATCTCAGCAAGTTTCACTCATACAATAAACTGATGATTCTACCCTAATATGCATTTCTGAGACCCTAATACAGCTTCAGAGAATTACTCAAGAACCCTTTAACTCTGTTGAAAGTTGGCATCAGGATAATCACCTGCTACTAAATCCCAAAAAGCTAAATTACTTCTCTTTTTTTCCAAAATCCTATTTCCATGAAAAAAGAAATATTTCTTCTTCAAATAATACCATGAGTGAAGTCACTTGACATACAAACTACTTGGCATGTCAATGGACAACAATCTTAAAATTCAATTTACATATCCAAAACAGCAGAAAAAAAACACATGAAGAACTAGTCACCCTACATAAAGAAATTCCTTACAGACTCTGCTACCACTTACCTCTTATCCCATCTCTTATATGTAGCACCAATCATGACCAACATACAAGCCTCACTTATCTCTAAACTTCATCAGTGCACTAACAAAGTCACCAGATTTGCTTGTGGACCGACCACAGTTTAGCACTAAAAACACTTGGCTTCCTCACCAGCTATGTTATACTCAGCTCAACTTAACCCATAAAATCATCCATACTCCATCCACCTGTCCAGTAATTAGACCACTACTCCAATACCATCTTCACAAT
>NC_056735.1:589032509-589067509 GCF_019279795.1 Protopterus annectens
GCCTTGGAGCTGGTTATCTCTAAATCTGCTAGGTGTTTGCTAGGTATTTACATAGAAGATTGGCAATAGAAGAGCTAGTTTGCTATATCTGCATGATGCCCAGTGTTAATGCTGGTAGAATATTGAAGGAGGAAAAAGAAGGGACAGAAGGAGTGTTGAACAAAGCAGTGTGGTTACTGGGTCACACTGTTTTGAACACCATGTACAGACTAGTGCTGCTGCAAGCAAATGGTTGCAAATCAACACAATAAGGTTTGTCCCTGAGCATGATAGCGCCTAGCACATGCAAATGAAGGAAGATGTATCTCAGTACTAACTAGCCAACGTATTCCTAGTTAATTTAAACACACACAAACACGCACGCACGCATACTAATTGTTCAAAGCCAGTTTAAAGACCATTTAATAATGACCAGATAAGAACATAATGTTCTTTCATCTGCACAAAGCCCCCCCCTTCCCTCCACCAGCAGTTTGGTAATGGTGTACACCCCTTAAAATTATGAATATATAAATTTCATTGTACTTTGTTGGTAATGTTAGATTATCTACATTAAACTATATAAAGATTGTTAGATTATCTACATTAAACTATATAAAGATCATTACCATCATACCATGACATACAGTCAGGTATAGCACACTTTAAATAGAACAATATTTACTGTATGACAGCATAAGAAGTATTAACCACTTGATAACATATATAAAGCCAATATGCAGAATCTCTGCAGAAGTAAATCTCATCTGAGTAATTTTACATTAAAGAGAGTGATTATCAATACAGAAGTTGCTGCTGGCAAACAATTTTATATTTCAGAGGTTTACCTACAAAAACAGTGCCTGCTGCCTTTGAGGAATAAGTTACCTATTTTGCATTTAAAAAAAGGTGTGCTGGTTTCATTGCATAACATTTCCTGAACTAGATTAGCTATGCAATAGGGGATGGCTAGCAAACAATGCCAAGGGGTTCATAGTTACTAGGCGTGCAGTTCAGGAGACCATTAAAGAGCCTAACCCAAAGTAAATATTGCATGAAAGCACTGTATAGTTAAGTGACTAGCTCAATGTCACACAGTAGGTAAATGAAGGTGGAAAGATTCAAACATTGCACCGTTGTCACAAGAAACAGCTCTTTGGCAAGCTGGAGCTATAGTCCTGTGCATTAACGGCTAGAGTAACAGCTTTTAACTAAATGCAGAAATCCTTTACAATCCCATCTTGTAGAGAAGCCTCTTTCATAGTATTCTGCAAGAATGGCTGCATAATAGATGCTGAAAATCAGTCTATTCTGATCATCACTCCAAATCATAAAGACTATATGACCTGACAAATGTCAACCCTTTAGTAGCTGCTGAAAGACATAAAGAAGGTACTGCAAAAATATATTACTAAAATGCAACATGGTTAGACTATATTACACAACCCAGGCCTATTAATGAATTAAGTTTTTCTTTAGTGCAATGAATAAAGCAAAACAATTACAGAAAATATATATGATTCAACAGGTTTTGTTCAACAACCCACAAGTTATACAAAAATCAGAAATCTTACTGCATACTGCTTTTTTTGGGTGGGGGGGGGGCACACATGCTTAAGAATACTTATATCTCATTTTCAAGCTCCCTATGTCTTCTCAGTCATTAAGAATAATTATCACGTCTGACATCACTCAGTAAAGTTCTGAACTACTTTAATGGCTAATAATGCTGCATTTTTCATAGGTTAATACTATGCTATCTGTCCTTCTGGATCATTCTAACCCTACCCAAATTTTCCAGCAGAAAGGTAAGAATCAAACCTTACACCTTGTGTTTAGGAGGTAAACATCTTAAAATTCATGCCAACCCCCAATCCCTTATGCCAATACTTCTAGACTCTACAGAGTTGCCTGCCTAACTAGGGCATTCACAGACACAACACAACACAACACATCTGCAAATGAATACATTGCTCACTTGTACCTGTAAATAAAGGGCTTGGAATACGCAGATAAATTGGGCCTTTTGCAACATAATGAATCAGGTCTTTAATTGCCATACCAATATCCCATTACTTAGCTGTCTCTCCCCAGTTACTATAAACACTGTTCAAATCTGTCAGTGTAAATGCACTTTTCTTATTTACTTTAACAATTTTCACAGAGATTTGGATTTCATTTAAAACTGCCATCTCATATTTTACAGAAGAAACACTGTGACAGACAATTTCTAAAGAAAACAAAACACTTTCACATTGAAAACAGAATTAGCAGGGGAAAGAGTAAATCTCTCTTCCTTTGAAAACTCATATTTAGTGAAAATACATTAGGCAACCCATTAAACTGCAAGAGATATGCTGGAATTCATATTCAAATAGCAAATAGTGAAGTAGTAATTAGCATATATGTGAAGGTGCATGCATTCAACAGAAAAAATGCATAAAATGTTTACTAACAGCCAGCCCACTGGACATTTGTTCCTTTTCAGGAGCAGGCCAGAGTACAATCTGGTGAATGGTCTGAGACACAGAAGACAAATGAAGGCTAAGGAAAACAAATTGTACTAAAGGAAGCAGTGCTTTAACAACTCATAGCATTGCAGCCCAAACACAGTGCATGTCACATGTGTTCCTGCAAAACCAAGATAAATTAAAAATATATTCATTGTTAAAACACTAACTTTAACTCATAAATTTCACAGAGCATGACTCATGTAATGATGCTCCTCTTTACTACAATCAGTTTCCATCCTTTGTACCAGAACTACTCTAGTTCACTGATACTAGTTACTTGGCTTGCAGTTTAGGGGACCACTGAAGGGCCCAGACCAAGTTTTAATTGCTCAAAAGCACTGTCTGGTCAAGTGACTTGCTCAAAGACAGGCCATAAATATGAAGCAGACTCTGATATTTACTGCAAAAGTGATGTAACAATGATGAATAATGTAAAGAAATATGTCATTGAAGAATGGGGAAAAAAATACACAGCATTATTGGGAAGTAAAGAGTTAACTACTGAATTTCAAAGTAGTATAGACACTGGCAATAGTACAGTCAGATACCAACGAGCTTGTATCTTGGAGTATACACCTTTTGTACACCAGATTAAAAACATAATGTTATCATTCTGGAAAATATTTATGGTGGACAATAGTTTAGTCAAATGTGTAGGAGAGAAACCAGTATTTGTATATAAAATGGGATATAATTTAAAGAGGTTGTTAGAGAAAGGAACCACAGGAATTCAAGACTACATTAGTGGCAATGGGTCAAATATGACTAGGAAATGTGGTCATTGTAACCAGTGTGATGATATTATGGAGTCAAATGAGCTTGTATTGGATAATATTAACAACAGTAAAATAAAGTTCAAGAAAGGGAACTGTAGTACTAGTTTCGTTATATATATGGCTAAGTGCACAGTATGTAGTGGATACTATATAGGAAAAACAGAGAGAGCTTTAAAAAGGAGAATTTATGACCATTCATACTGTATAAGAAGAAAGGACAATAATAATGCCTTATACAGACATATAGAAAAATATTGTGAACTACACAAGTTCAAATTCGCAATATTGGAGCAGATAAAACATAATCCTAGGGGAGGTTGTATGAAGGAGATGTTAAGTTATAAGGAGGTGTGGTGGCAATTATATACGGACGCATCGACCACACCAGGGTTAAACGATAACATCTCTTTAAAACCTATATTAATTCATGGAGCTTCTAGATGAATATAAATTAATATTTATTTTTATTTATTTAATTATTTAGATTATTTATATCATTACAATAGGACATTAGATGTCAGATAGGTACAAGTTACATAAGTATATTAATATCAATTTATTAGAAAGTATTGAAATAATACATTGTGATAAGTAGACTATAATTAATTAAGGATGCTATAATTAAATTACGTGTCAGTAGGTTGTCCAGAGATAAGAAGAAAATACATAAATATTTATAACACATATAGACAAGTATTTAGTTTTAAACAGCAGTTTTTTGATGGTGAGAATTTTTAACAAAATTTTTTTTTAATTTTTAAATAAATCAGTAAGTTATTTATATTTATACTTCATTGTATTTTAGCAGGTTGGTGCAGTATATGTATTTATCATGCTTTTATATTAAGTGAGTAATACATTGTCAACACAGTAATACAACTTTAAGGGCAGCTTAAAAATGGCGCCAAATAAGTTATTTAAATGGTTTGTAAATGTTAAAGTATTATTCTGATAAAGCCTACAGTCTGTAGGTGAAAGCGCTTAATCAATTTTTGTACGCTTGCTTTGGCAAGATTATGTATTTTCCTGTCTACAAGTAAAGAACATTAAATAGTTGTTTTTACGAAGACTGCACGGCGTTTCCTCTGTACACAACGTTGTTACAGGGAAGATAAAATGTTTACTAACAGCCAGCCCACTGGACATTTGTTCCTTTTCAGGAGCAGGCCAGAGTACAATCTGGTGAATGGTCTGAGACACAGAAGACAAATGAAGGCTAAGGAAAACAAATTGTACTAAAGGAAGCAGTGCTTTAACAACTCATAGCATTGCAGCCCAAACACAGTGCATGTCACATGTGTTCCTGCAAAACCAAGATAAATTAAAAATATATTCATTGTTAAAACACTAACTTTAACTCATAAATTTCACAGAGCATGACTCATGTAATGATGCTCCTCTTTACTACAATCAGTTTCCATCCTTTGTACCAGAACTACTCTAGTTCATTGATACTAGTTACTTGGCTTGCAGTTTAGGGGACCACTGAAGGGCCCAGACCAAGTTTTAATTGCTCAAAAGCACTGTCTGGTCAAGTGACTTGCTCAAAGACAGGCCATAAATATGAAGCAGACTCTGATATTTACTGCAAAAGTGGACATAAAAGCAGCCTACTCTAAATCAATTGAAAAGTTATTAGAACATGTTTTGCAACAATATGCATATTGATATTGTGAAACACAAAAACCTGTGAAACTTTAGTGACTTACACAGACTCTGACTGACTAGTCCTCAGTGATTTACTAAAATAAATAAAAGCTAATTGAGGTCTAATAGTTGGTGTAGAAAATTAACACCCTTGCTGCTGTGGCAGGGGTCCAGGGTTTGAACCTGAGCAAGTCATTTAACTAAACTGCCAGCCTAACTAGGGCACACACACACACACACACACACACACACACACACACACACACACACACACACACACCTGTAAATAAACACATCAGTCAATTGTACACACACACACACACACACACACACACACCTGTAAATAAACAAATTGGTCAATTGTACCTGTAAATAAGGAGCTTGGAATACACAGAGCTGCTGTTGATAAAGACATCACTCACAATACACATAGCTGTTGTTACAAAAAGTCTTACTCCTAGTTGTTAGTTAATACACTGCTTGCTTGTTCGAAGATGCTCCAATCAGAACATGCACACACAGCTGTTCATCTGCTGTTAAAAAGAAAAAAATGACTCACACCTAACTCTCCTCTCTCATATTTGCTATACCTACCTGTTCCAAGCAGGAAATTTAAATGTTGCACCCAGTGTGTGTGCTTTCTCATTGTCTGAAAGTAAAGCAGCAGACCTGCAACAAGTCAATGATAGTAGGAAAACTTCTTAATGTAGCAGTGTGCTGAAAAAAAACTTTCTTTGAATTTTTAAATTTAATGATGCTCACCCCCCCCCCCCCCAAGCCAGCCACAGACCATAGGCAGTTGCCTAAGTCACCTAGTGCTGGATCCATCCTGACTTTCAATAGAATTCCAAGATGACCCCTTCATGAGGCCAGAACAAGCTGTAACCAAGGTGAAAGTGGTGAAACAGTAAGATAATGGCAGGATTAGCAAAACAACTTTACGTGCAACACAAAATATAAAAATGGAAATTTCCTGAGCCTTTTGATATACCAGACATTCAGGAAAGATACTTTATAGGTTCCATGGTGAGTGCAACAAGTGCATCTCTCTGCAGTCTTACTTGAAAGGCACTAAAGGAGTGCAGTTGGTTTCAGTATGAAGCAAACAAAAAAGATAGAGAACCAATCAGAAACAGGTATAAATTCAAGCCATTACTTCCTGGCTACCAAGAAATAGGAATGATTAAACTACTTTCAGAAAAATAAGAGCTGCTGTCTTCAAGATGACCCCTACACTATGCCAAAACAGGTTCTTACCAAGATGCATTTTAAACAGTAGTCCAAATAGAAACAGCTACAAATTCAAGTAAAAAATAGTTAGCTACCTAGAAATGTCAGCAATGAAACTCCTCTCACTAAATTAAGCACTGCTACCTCCAAGACGGCTCTCACAGTACTTCAGAACAGGCTGTTACCAAGATAACTATTAAACAGTAATTAAATATAGTAAAACATGTAAAACATGTGAACATTACAGAAATTGCAAAATGATTTTATTTGCATTACAAACATACAAAAATGATCCGTCCTGAGTCTTCAGATGTAGTTGAAGTCCAGCAAGAAGTTATATAGTCCTCAGTGAGGGCACACAAGTACAGTTTTCTGCAGTCTTTATGGAGATAGTTTAGTGCAGCTCGTTTCAGTATATAGTAAGCAAAATGCAAAACGAAATCTAATCAGAAATTCTATAAATTCAATCCAATAGTCTTCAATTACATACAAACTATAGCATTAAACTACTTTCACTAAAATAAATACTGCTGTTTCCATGATGGACTCCATACAAGAACCGTATGAAAATGGCAGAGATAGCAAAATGACTTTAAAGGCAATACAAAAATATTTAAAAAATGGCTTTCCTGAGTTTTTGAAGTAGCAGAAGTTGACAAACACTTTATATTTCTGCAGTGAATGCTCACAGTGACATCATTCTGCAGTTGTAATGGATAGACAGTAAGCAGCTGGTTACTGCATAAAACAAACAAAAAAAGCAAGGTAACCAATGACAGACAGTAACAAATCTTAGCTAGTACTGCTCAGCTAGTTAGAAACAGCAGCAATTAAAATACTCTCACTAGAATAAACACTGCTCTGTCCAAGATTACTCCCACACTAGACAACAGACTATTACCACGATAAGATTTAAAATGTAATTAAGTGAAGAAAAACATTTTTGTTTCTTTTATACAGGATGCTATATAGTTAGGTTTGGAGTTATGGACATGGGTGCTCGTGAATTATTTTGCCATTTCTTGTTTGAAGGAAATATATTACCTTTGGGGTCACAAGAGAGGATTAAGGGAATCCTGGTTCTAATTGCTCATTTTCATTGTGTGGAATGAAAGTAGTGGAAAATATGTGTCCACCTCAAGAATAAGGTGACGTTGTACATTATTGATGAGTGCTGTAGATGGCTTGTTGTTGTTAGAAAGTGTTTTATTTCTGTATCTGTCTCAGTCATTTATTGGAAACGAGAGTGTGCTTCTGCCAGTAGAAATGCATATGGTATACTTGGCTATAGATGAGTCAATGTGTTGTAGTGGTTGGTGAATGTGGCTTTGGAAAATCAGAGGAGTGGTAACAAATGTACACCTACTCCTCACCTGCTCTCAACTCTTATCACTTCCTCTCTGCTTTCTATCATATTTCTCACGTCCTCTCTCTATTTTATTTATTTATTTATTTATTTATTAATTATCATTTTATGCCTCACTATCTATACCAAGTTGTCTTCTATTGATATGCAATGACTTTATATTTTAGTGATTTTTCTCTAGTATGGCTGGTTTTAGTTGTTGCATGTCCATATTGCAACTTTATGCTTTACATTACTCTCTGCTGTATAAAATCACCTACTTTATAACTGGAGATTTTCTTCCCTGGCCTACACTGAAAGGGGGCTACCACAGCTGAGTCATACTACCACGATCAATAAAAGGAATAAGAACTAAATAAAAAAATAAATATCTTCAGTACCTTATTTTAGCTGTTTAGGAATCACATGATGTGATATGCACATGAGCCTGATAAGGTAACTGAGCTTAAGAACCTAGATAACAGGAGTAAAGTATTGATGAAATGCAAACAGCACCATGTGGTTATCTAACGTTTTAAGGTGATTTACAGTGATAGGAAGGAAAACAGGAAAATACAGATTTAAGATTATAGTGAGGGATGACCAGTGCTAGATCAAGTGGCAGGCTATTTTTATCCTGTGTCAAAAAGGTCTGTATGTAGAAGTAGAACACATTTGATATGAGGTCTGGGGAGTATGGCTAGTGGGATCATAGCTGAATCACATTGGGATCATAGTATATCCACTGTGATTCCTGAATGCAGTCAAGTCTTTGTTGCATCATTTTTCTGATTGGTCCAAGGGGGAATCTTTTAAAAAGGGGAATTTACTGCTTTTCAATACCCTCAGACATTACTGTCTCTACGAATGCTGGGCTGCCATTCAAAATTTTGTCAGAGTTGTTCCCTCAAAAAACATTGACAGATTGCGATGGCATACTGTAAAGATTAATGTTCACTGTTTTGCATACATTAATCTTATAGATTATAGGTTTATTACAGGACCAAAAGATTTTATTAGTCTGAATCAATCAATGCCAGGCCTCACTCTGATGGACCTCCTGCATATCCACAAAACAAATAGCACCAGAATTACCTGTTCTAAAGATTTAAATCTTGCCTGTGATATAAATAGGACCTGCTGGAGAGATAGGTATGCATCCTAGAGAATATCTCGCCGATGGAACAGACTCTACATCCATGTGAAGCAGAGTTCCTCCCTAACCCAATTCAAGTGCACCTTGGACAATTGGATGGGAAGCCAGAAATTCATCCCTTGTTTGGCACCCATGTCTCTAATGGACACAGGTTTATCTCCTAGGTCCATGCTTACACATATCAAGGGTAGCATAACTTGTCATAGATTTAGGATGCACGGCTAGGCTTCAAAAGGCCCGTGTGGTCATTAGCCTAGTAAACACCTATGAGCCTAATTACATGTAAAGTGAAGGGTAGTGATATTCCTTCAAGGATTTATTTCAGATGACACCCCCATCTTTTTAGGTACACTCATCAGGAAAAGCTCCTTCTTCCTTTGTGGCATTTAAGTAATGATTCCCTGAGACATTTAGAGCCAGGAAAGTGTATTAAAAAGTGAAAAAAAGTGAAATACAAAGTGTATTTTGGGAGCTAGCCCCCCCTTCTCCCCAGTTCTGACTAATATACTGATGAGGCACCTGATTATGCAGCTGACAAGCAGCAAGCACAGGTTTGATTAGACAAGAGGAATCTGAGCTGAGAGAGAAGCATGAGGGGTTATGGGTTTTATAGTTATAAAAAAGGAAACAGAGGTTTATCTTAAAAAATAAATAAATAACTCCTATGAGTCATATGACCTTTACCCACACATAGTTAGGTATTTAAATTTGGCTTTTACATTAAGGTTAAATGTAACCAATAATGCCATTACTAGTATTATGAAGAGAAAGCCAGAAATAATTAGAAGACAGTCTGATATTATATGAAGGTTTTATCAGTACCTCCAAGAATTTTATTCCAGCACAGTTGTTTCTTAGATACAGGGGTGCAGGCAGGATTTTCAGACTTGTACTCACAGCTCCCAGACTGCTGCCCCCAACAAGCTACATCCACATCAACACATTGCTGTCTGTGCACTTCCTTAAACTGCTGACCAAGCCACACCCATTTCACAATGCTGCTTGCTGAATGGATCATTGACAACTATATACCAGGATGGTAATTATTTGAATGATGAAGCAGTGTGAGCATTTTATTCTGAAAGTGCATCTTTGTGGCTCAAAAAGCAAAATACCTTTCCATTTAAATTTTTGCAGACACACACGCACATATATGCACACACACAGCACCACACCACACCACACCTGTATACCAGTTAAATAGAAATACCAAGACATTATTCATTAGGCCCAAGTGCTGTAAGCACCACAGAGTTCCACAGGCAACACTGAACATCCATAAGCACACACAACGTTCTCCTACTTTTCAACATACTCATCTAATACCTCAATTCAATATCACTGCATACTACTTACCAAATTTGTTATATAAACCTTGTTAACCAGAATTACCAATGACAGAAATGCTCAGTGTTGTATATTATTTAATATAGGATTAGTAGCTGAACAAAACTAGTTATTTTAGTTTATTACCAATGGTAAATATAAATATGCAGTATAACCTTGAGTTTGACTTGAGTGGATTTTTGTACTTCGGAAATGTTGTTGTTTTGATATTCCCTAAAAAAGGCAACATAGGGGAGGCTAGTGCCTTTGCCAGTATCTAAAAGCCTATTGGAGATAAGTGAAGACCATCTCTGGCAAAGCAGCATGGCCTGTCAACCATTTCTTCTCAGGCTGAGAGATATTGGATCCCCTTGGACTGACACTAGAAGCTAAGCCAATTGTTAAAGTCAATCATTTTTTGTTTGTATAGTGGCATCATCCTTGGAGAAGGTAGAATGCTGCTTAAGGCTAGGCTTATAACTGCCTGTGACACATAATCTGAGAGCTCAATCATGTCTCTTTTCATATAGTCCAATGGGGTACATCTCACGTCATTCACCCCCACATGTACTGTGACAGAGTCATACCAGTACTTGTGGTTGATTGACTTGAGTGTTTCAGTGACTTGATGGATCTTGGCACCTGACAGACAGTTAACCATAACCATCTCTTTATCCAGCCTGGAGAAGCGAACATCTGTGTGTCTCACAATGAAGCCACCTATGACCAATGTATTAGGTTTTGTGGTGTGATGCCTTATGGGCTTATTTGTTGAGACACTGGTGTGTGTGTGTTGTTATTGTGCTGTGGTTGTTTTTTGCATTGCTTTTTACATTGTTATGTGTGTAAGTGGTTTCTGTTTTGGAGGCCCCTGATCTTTTGGTAAGTTACTAGTGAGTACCTCTGCATATCATAGGATCATAGGAGGTTACTAGTCTAATGGCCCTTGGGCCCTTACAAGCCTTAGCCAAGAGTTTATCACCAAAAAAGAAACCTCAGTCAGCACCTGTCGCCCCTGTCAATGAGGGCAAAGGTGGAACCCCTGGGACAAATTTGTAGTTCCCTATCCACTCATCAAGGTTACGCTTGAAGAGGGTCAGCGAGGTACACTGTTTAACATGTAGAGGAAGTCTATTCCAGAGATGGGGCAGCCTCTGGGAGACAAACCTGTCCCTCCAGCAGGTTTTGTTGGTGTTGCATATATGATTTAGTCCTATCAAGTGGGTAATGCACAAATAGTTAGACTTACAGATATGGAGCACCTCTAGTAGGGCAGGGTCTGATATTGCCTTGTAGGCAAGATACAGATCACCTCTGAGCAATCTGTATGATATAGAGTAAAGTGATAGTGATTTAAGCCTGTTCACATAGGACAGGTGTTGGAGGTCATAGATTTTCTTTGTGAAGTATTTTTGTGGCCTTTCCAGTTGGTGCAGATGTTTGGAGAGGTACATACCAAATGGGGTGTTATACTCAATTATGGGTCTAATGAGAGAGGAGTACAGAGAGGTAATAACCTCCTTTTTTCTGGATGCAATCTCTTTATTTATGAGATGAACCAAGTAAAAGGCTTTTCTGACTACTGTCGCCACATGATGGTCGAATGTGAGATTGTAGTCAACCTGAGTTCCCAGGTTTCTCACCATGAGCTCTGTGCTTAGGGAGTTACCGTTGATGCGGTAATCATTAAGGGCCGTGTTTTTGCCGAATGGTATGATAATACATTTTTTTGCGTTTAACTTAAGACCATGGCACCAGTTATTTGTAGCTTTGAGACCCTCTTGCAGTATGTTAACATCATTTGGGGAGTCAAGGACATTACCCAACTGACAGTCATCTGCAAACCTGGTCAGCCACAGGCCCTTTGTCTTTGCCTGGACCTCAGAAAATTAGATGCCAAATAGTAGGGGTCCCAGGACAGATCCCTGGGGAACACCACTAGTCACAGGTCTGCTGTGGCACCTATTTTGACCTTGTGGGTCCTATCTGTGAGCCAGTTGGCCCCCATCTGATGAGACAGGGATTAACACCAAGTTGTGTTAGCTTTTCGATGATGCCCAAATGGGAGATTGTGTCAAAGGCCTTAGCCAGGTTAAGGTAAGCTGTATCTACTGACTTTCCCTCATCCAGAGCCTTGGTGGCAGTCTCAAAGAAGTCAACTAGGTTCAATAGGCAAGACATGCCCCTGACGAATCTGAATCGTGTGGGGTCGAGTGTTTGGAGATTGCCTAAGTCCTTGTTTATGAGATCCATAATAATATGCTCCCTGGCTTTACAGATCAGATTTGTCAAGCTAATGGGGCGATAGTTTCCCGGGTCAATAGTGGCACCACCTTTGTGCAAGGGGATGACAATGGCAGTTCTCGACTCTGCTGGAATGAAGCCTGTAATTCGGCTGTGGTTGAATAGGGTACTAAATGGAGAAGCTAGTTCTTGCTGGAGATGGTGTGGAATACACCCTGGGTTATTATCAGGTCCCAGGGAAGCTTTGTTCTTTGCCTTGGATAGGGTCTTTAACACTTGATCTATGGAGATGTGAGATGTAGGAGAAGTATCGAGAATGGTAACTGGTCCTTTGGGGGGTGATAAGCGGGTGAAGTTTGCACTGAACCTATCAGCCAGCAGGTTGGCTAAGTTGGTAGGATCAGTGTAAGTGGTGTTATTAAGTACTAATTCGATACAAATTTGGGCTTTGCCATGGAGGTTCCTAATATAACTAAAGAAGGAGTTGTGGTTTCCCTTTGTTTCAGAGGCTAGTTTCAACTCATAATTGGCTTTGGAGTTTTTCACTAGCGATCTAATTTGCTTGTTGAGGAAGAAGAGGGAGATTTTCTGATTCAGGATTTGTTACTTTTTACCCTTGGACAACAGTTTCTTCCTTTTGTTGTAAAGCCTATTGATAGACGATGTCCACCAGACAGGTTTGTGTTTCCTTGAGGAGCAGGTTTTAGTTCTGTTGGGTATGGCTGAGTCCATGCAGTTGTACAGGTGCTTGTATACTGCACTGGTGTATTGTTCAGCATAGGTGTCTGCATCCTCTGAGGGGGGCAATGGTGTGAATCTGCTGATATCCTCTCTTAGGAGGGTGTAGTCAGCTTTTGAGAAGTTTTTTAACCTGGTTATGGCTGGGGAGGGGTTGGGTGGGAAAGAAACTTCGAATGAGACAGACTGATGATCTGATCTCACCAGGGAAGAACATAATATGGGAGTGATGCAGCAGTCACCCATGTTGGTGATAACCAAGTCCAGTATGTTATTTCCCCTTGTGGGGGATAAGACCAGCTGGTCTAGTGCGTTAGAGTTAATGAAGTCAAGGAATCATCGAGCGAGTGCATTAGTGAAGGATTAGTTCACCCAGTCTATGGTGGGGTAGTTTAATCACCAAGGATCAGGGTGTTAGGGGATACGTTGATGGAGTCAAGTAGGTCCAGTTAGGAGGAGTGGGTGTCCTGAGACATGGAGGGGGGCTATAGCTGGCTGTAACTTGGATGGGTGTCTTGCCAACTGTCAGTTGCACCTGCAGCAATTCCAGTGCATCATGCTGGTAATCCAGTCTGGATGTGTGCCTGTCTTTAATGAAGATAGAGACTCCACCACCCTTAGTCTTTCTGATCTCCATTTGGGGTCAGAAACTGTGGAATGAGGTATAGCCTGGTAAGGTAGGGATGCTCTCTGCAGCCCTCAGCCAAGTTTCCGTGACTGCACAGACATCGACATTTTCCAGTGTGAAAAAAGCCTCCAGTGAGTACATTTTCAGATTATGGCTCCTAGCATTGAGCAGCATGACCTTTAATTTGCTTTTGACAGATCCTTCATGTCGGAAGATTTGTCTTTGGGACATAGCCTAAAAAATGGACAATGGGGAGCCAAGAACCCTGGCCAAGATCTGGAACCCTGGGGGGGGGGGAGGTAGAGGCCATCTCTGGCAAAGCATCGAGGCTTGTCAACCATGTCATCCCTGGCAGACAGATACTGAATCCCCTTGGAAAGACAGCATATGTGAGTTTGTGTGTCATGTTCTTATTTATAGTGGAAGTGTGTGTGCTGACAACCGGTTTAGCATTCCATTTGTCCTTATGTGAGAGTCTTGCCTCCAATTTTATATATAACTACATGCCTCACATAAAGTATTTGCTTGTTTCAGGAGTAGGTGGTTGCCAGTGTACATGAGATAAT
This sequence comes from Protopterus annectens, assembly GCF_019279795.1. Lineage (NCBI taxonomy): Eukaryota > Metazoa > Chordata > Ceratodontiformes > Protopteridae > Protopterus > Protopterus annectens. Next base: position 589,046,658 of record NC_056735.1, read on the forward strand.
TGCTACATTGTCTTAGGATGCCCATGTTTATCAGAATGGCCAAACAGCTGATGGGAATCTATCCATCCATGATAGCAGGATCTTACTGCATGTTTTATTAGGGAAGGGAATTGGTTAATTTGTCAGGACTGTACTGGCAGTGTCGAGACTACAAGAGAGACCTACACTTTGTGTAGGCTAAGGGTAAACAAAAAGTCAACGGTGCTCAGTTGGCAACTGAGTTGCTACTAGAGCAGCAGTGAAGCTTGGAAGGCTTTCACTGACAACTATTTAGGGAAAAACTGAGCTTCTCTGTTTTTGCATCTATACAGGGCACTGTTATCCACCGCTCAGCAAAGAGCAGCATCACACAAGCAAAGAGAAACAAGTTTTAAGCTATCAATTTGGAAAGAACACAATAAGCCTTTCACAAGTAATCCCAAACTCAGACAGCACATGTCTGCCACAAGAGTGCAGAAAAACGCCTTCTTAATGAAGAATAGCCGGTTTGGAGCCCAAATGTATCAAGAACAATGCAAAGTACCTACAACAGCCCCTACAACTAACAGATACAGTGTAATACAGTGCAATGCAGCAGCAGACAGTACAGTTTATTGAAACTGCTGAAATACAGTCACAATATATAACAGAAGTACAAAAAATGCTTAGAGCCATTTTGTGTGTTTCCCAGCTCAGATAGGCCAGGTAAACATCTATTGCCACTAGATGAATAATCTCAGTCCTCCTAATGTAAAAGCACAGTGAAGGAGTGCCTGGAGTGAAATGCTACCACAAACAAACTTAAAGATATGCATACAGCAGTGCACTTTAAACAGCTCATAAAAGTGTGATTATTCAGTAAAAGTACTTCACTTTGTATAAATGAGACAAGAGTCACTCAATTGTACAGAACTTATAAAGGCACTAAAAACAAGATAAGCAGATTAATAAGCACTCCAGCCAATAAAACTTCATGCAGAAATCTCAAGTCTTTCCCCAACCTAAACAGACCAGAGGCTACCTCCTAGTGCACTAGATGGAAAATCCACTGACGTCAATGTAAAAACAAACAAGTACTTAATAGAGAGTAGAAATACACTACTTTATCCAGCAGGTAGCTGGATTGTGAATTCAGATTATGTAAATCAGTAGAACAGACTATAAGAAGCAAAATGTATTTTTTAATATAAGCACAAGGAAAGACACATACATAATTCAAGTTATCAGCAGCAGTGTAGAAAGGAAGGAGCTTATTAAGCTTATGTTACAGTAGAGGTGAGAAGCTTAAAATAACCATGTTTAAAAAGCAGATCAACAAATGGGAGGGTGGGTGAAAAAACCTAGCAGGGAATCATCAACAGTGTTTTATTTTATGCAGGCTTGAAGTTGTTCAGAAAAAGACAAAGGCTCAGTATTTCACTGTGAATTTAAGTATCACACAAGAAACAATTTAACCAATGAAAAAACATGTGAAATGTGAATCCTAGATAATTTAAGTGTCTATCTCTCACATAGAACAAAAACACCAGGCCAAGCAGATTTCTTAAAACAGAAAACAATAAACTTGAGACATTGACATAATAAGAGAATGTGAATTGATATACATTTTCTGAACTAAAAGAAGTCTATAACTCTAATTACTATCATTATTATTTATTAAGTACAAGTTACCACCTTGTCATGAGATTTATAAGGGACAGACAGACCTAGAAAATGAGTCAAAATCATGGGCAGTTGAGAAGTATGCTGTACATTTTTTATGCAGCAAAGCCTGATAAATGCAATATGTACAAAGGCTTATTATTTCGTTAGGAATGTCCATATCTCCAGTATATCAACCTTTGCTCATTACTTACTCTTCCAATATTTTATGATATCACTTTAAAGAAATGTGTACTAACTCTATTCGCAAACTATTAGAAAAGTTACAAAAATTGTCTGCAGAAAACTTAGTTCTTTATCCAGCTTTACTGAAAATGGTTGCTCACCAAGAAGCTTTGTTTCATCTTTAACCTCTCATTTTCTACAGCTATAGCTGATCTACAAGATGCATAGCATTTATTGTTTTAGAATTCAGCATGTGTTCTACCATCTTTCATTACTTATCAACTGTATAATAACATGGATAAGGACTGTCAGACAGAGGTCATTTTTTTGATATGATATGTACTTTTGAATTTCTTGATCACTCTGTTCTGGTGAACAGGCTGATGAATTTAGGATTTGGAGAAGGTGTTGATAGGTAGGTGACGGCACATTTCAGGGAAAGATATAGCTAGACATAAGCCATGTAGCCCACAGCATACAAAATTGTACACAGTCAAGTATGTGCCAAATTTAATGTGTTTTTATTGTATTACAACTTTTTCAGAATGTGAAGCCAACTTTTTAAGTCTTTCATTTCAGTAGTATTTATTTATTTTTATTGTATTCTATTTATTTATTTATTTTTTGAAATATTGGACAGCTAAAATAATGTAACTCAAGAGACATAAAGACTGTCATCATCTTCTCCTGCTTAACCCTCTGAATATTTCTGCTGCTGAGTTCTTATGGCAAAATACCCAAATGTTATTTTTGACCAATCCTTGTTCATAAGTATCATACAATTGACTATAAATGTTTACAAACTAAAACTCTGTTACGAAAAAAAAACTGATTTGCACATTCCTGACACAAGAAGGGCTTCAGTAATGAAGATATTCATTCTCAAACTTAAGAATGCCCTTCCTGCCATTTTACACACACACACATACACAAAATTCATATGGCCGAGACCATTTGATCGACTTCTGAGAAGCCGACCATGGGGAACTGCTATCTCCGTTCAGTGCGGAATGGGACAATTTCCCTCTTCTGCACTGTAGTGCGATCTTGGAGTTGATATATTTAAGTTACGGGTGGTGTGGGGGGTGCACAGGGGCTTGCCCCCCTGCTAACAGTTTTAAACTAAGTGTTCATTGTGTTTTTTGTGTTTATTTTACATGGTCGGCTTTCCGAAAGTCGATCATATGGTCTCGGTCATATGAAAGTCAATTTTGTGTAAAGTCGACCATGTAAAGTAGACCCATATATATATATATATATATATATATATATATATATATATATATATTATAATAACATATATGGAACAAGAAAACATAACATAATACAGCAAATATACATACATTGGACAACATAAGCAGGTATGAGGATGCAACATTTTCAATGCAAATAACTCATCTTAAAACATAGCTCACTTTCAGAAGGCTGTAAACAAAATATGCCAGTTTATTATCCTTGCAGACTTTAGGCTGGTCCATTGCATGCTTCTCCAGAAGGTAAACTAGCTTTTGATTAATGGTGCATCTAGTTTCCACACAGCACTCATCATATTTAAGCTCTTTGTGATGAAATGCCAATACTACCAGCTAAAATACCTATTATAAAAAAATGTAGTTATTCACTCTGGCCAAAACTACCAGCTAAAATACCTACAAGCAAGTATTCTTATGCATACGAGGCCTTTTATGCCTGTAGTGGGTGAAAAAGCATTACCATAAATCACCTCAATATGCTGGAAATATGCTACTTGCTGAAATTACAAATGAGCCAAACATGTTAAATTCCAAAACAAGCTGAAGGATCATCTAAATGTAATCTAGAAATGTAAATGTTTCAGGGAGTATTGCAAAACTGCTAACAACTTCTGGCCTTTCCACTGCCTGCTTCAGATTAACTTACTAAATGGACTAGCAGACTGGCTCGGCTACTAACCTTTTTCTGTTTCTGCTTGCTTATGTAGCCTGTTATTTTCGTTGTCATCCCTTCTTATAACACTAGCTCTTCACCATTCTGACTTAAACCAGCAGTGAGGAGATTATTTGTTAGTATTCTGTTTTAGTGCTTAATCTGTATTCATTTGCTGTTACATATGATTCTGTATTAATCTGCACTGTGATTTTAGCTTGTGTCTCTGTACAGCTGAGCATTTGCCTCAGTTTGTGGCGCAGATGGATAGAAGATTCAGTTTACTTAACCAATGAACAGACAAGACAGGGATGTGTAGACAGATAGCTAACTATTTAGTGGACAGACAGACAGGCAGACAGACATATACAAAGTTTACATCTACAAATAGGGTCATACATCTGATAAGCATTCAGTGTTTTAGAAAATAAATAGATACATAAACCAACCAGCCAAATAGATTAAACTTAGCACAAGATATTAACATTTTTTGTCTCTGATATGCTTAGTTTCATGTCATGTCTCCACAGGCTTTGTTATAAAACCGAAACAGAAAAAAGAAGGGCACACGCAGGGACAAAAAGAAATATGATAGTGTGGTGGCAGTGGATAGAGCAACGATCTTGTTGCTGGCACAGTTAAAAGACGAAGAAGCAAACATGTTAAAATTCGGACGCCTTCTTTTCATATGTGTAGAATGATCCATTCAGTGCATTTGCTGACAGAAAGAAATGGATCAGAAAGTCACATATAAAGAAGAAAACAAAAAAAAAAAAGCTTTTGGCATGTAGGATCAGAAAATTATGCATCTGCCAACATACATTCTTCAGCCGATACACTAAATCACATTGACTCAGAAGCATTAAACATTAATCACAGACATCCCAACACTCATTATAACTTACCTCACAGTTGTAGCTACTTCTTTGCTTTAGCTTCCTTGTGTTACCGTCCGATTGCATGCTCTAACATAGACAGCACACACTGAAGAGTGCTTTAGAATGTACTAACTAGTTAAACAACAGCTTATTTAAGTTTCCCTCCACATTCCAGCAGCCAGAGGCAGAGCAAGCAAACAACCTTGAATGGCAATGTGGGAAAGGACAAGCAAGCAACTGGGCAGCTGCGAACATGGTAATTAAGTTGCTAAGCCACAAACATGGAAGTCTCGTTCTTTTCTTTTTTAAATAGCGGGTAATCTGCTTAACTGTGAAAATGGACAATTCATTTATTTTTTTCCATACAGCAAGTCAGGAGGCAGACGGTCATCGTGATGCAAAAGTGAGGGGGTGCTTCTTCCCCATAGCTTTACAGCCTTACAATTCTGGTGCTCTAGGTTTAAAGTTTAAGAAATAAACTTTTTTTGAGGGGAGAGAAAGTCCAGAAATCTGATAACCAAGAGTCCACTGTCTGTCTGTTTTATTTTATTATTTATTATTTTATTTCTTACATTTTCGTTTTACTGTCCCATCCTATTGCCTGCCAGATTTTACACCCCACTCCAGATAAAGTGTACTGAAATGCATACAGTGCATATGCCTCCCAGCACCCTTGCTTAGATACAGTTTTCCTCCCAATCTTAACACAAAGGGATATAAGTTACTTTGTGATATAGACAGGAAAACAGGAAGTTTATTTCTATTTAAAATGACAAGATTAGGAAAGCTACCTGCAGGCTTATGGGCAGCACAATTTTAAATAATTTTTCATAATATTTACTGGGGGCTGAGGGTGTGAAGTAAATCAGCTGCTACGTAAATCTAGAAATATGCTATGGTCTTGAAGGCTAATTACGCTGTTGAATGTAGAGTAGAACATATATGTGGGAAACAGAGTGATTACATTGCACACAATAGCCAGTAAACTGTCTTGCATTGCTAGAGCAGTAGCAATGAAGTTTGGTATATGAGGTAAAACATCCATTTTGCACCTTCCGGTCCTACCCTCAGTACCATGCCTGCCCTATGCCAAGCCCATCCAACTCGATGACAGCCCTGGTCCATCCTAATGTTGGTCCCAATCACCAGCCCAGTTCCCCATGGAAGTTATTAATTAATGATCTGTCATCCATGGCTACAGTATAGATGTCAATGGCAGATAACGACAAAAGACACATTGGGCTTATTCACATAGTCAAGCAGGATCACCATTGTTTTGCAAAATGTATATTACATTTAGGGAAAAAGTAAATAAAGGTGCTCCTAATGTACTATCATATTCAATTTCACCTACTTTTGACCATTTAATGCTTTGTAATATTCATACAGCCAAGAAGAATCACCATTGCTTTGCAACAGGTATGTTACACTTAGGGAAGAAATAAAATGAAGGTGCCCCTAATGTTCCCATATTCCATTTTCCCAGCTTTTGACTTCTTAATGCTTTTTGTAATTAAACAAAATAGTAGCAAGGAATATATACCTACATTTTTTATATATGTTAAAGAAAACCAGAATATGACATGTTTAAGGCCTTAGTAGAATTCAGTAGCCATAATAATAAAATATTCAGTGGCTACTATTCAGTAAATCCCTGTCTTGAATACTTTAGTTTCCTAAAGTTCAGAAAAAGGTTACAGACCATTAGAACAAAGGCAATGCCATCTGTTTGCCCTCCAAGAAAGTGAACTGATTATTGTAGAGTTGGTCAATAATGACCTGAAGACCTGTTTTGTTTTCCTGATCTGTGTGAGTGTATTTTTATTGGGGGGGGGGTGCTCACAGTGATGCTGAGCTACAGCTTGTGGAAGTACAAGGGGACAGGTGTATATCACACAAAGTTGGAAGGGGATAAAGTCGAACATTAAGACACACATGTAAAACTCATATGTGTGGGAATTGGCACATTCCATTCCATGATTCTGGCAGAAAATAAAAAAGCCACCTGAGTAAATAGAGACTTCACTGAATGACCCAGTTTCTGCCTACACTTGTCTGTCTCTCCAGTCCAGAATACTTAATGGTTACATTTCAGACAACTAGAGGGACAGCCTTGGTGGGGGGTTCAGACTGGGGATAATAACAATAGAAGCATAAAGAATAGATAGAATAGCTAGAGGCAATTTGAAGGTACAACAATTACAACATTTTAAATTCTGATCAAATAGAATGCAAAAAATGTCCCAGCTTTAAATATTTCCATCCACTTTGCAAACATCACTGGCAATGCCACCTTTCATTCTCCTTCCAAAGAGGATATTTTTCTCATTGCACACTGACAGTGTACCCTGTATTGTTCTACTTTCCCAAGACTCATGTCACAGATTTTTGTAGTCCCGCGAATATTGCTGTAAAAGATGTTTGTGTTGCTGTTCTAACTTCATTTTATTTCATTTACAGAAAAAAGGAAGATAATGTTAAGGAATATAATGTAGTAATGTTTCCATTGTTTACCTTTACATAGTGCCATTAAAATATTGAGCATTCCCATGAGTGCAATGAAAGATCACAGGTATTGGTAATGGCAGTCACTAGAAGCAATTAACATATTTATTCATTTATTTTTAACATTTATTTGCCAAGATAGTCTGACTGTTTTCTATTTTCAGTTGAGACCAAGGGTGAAAAGCTTCATGATTCAACATGAATACAGACAAAGTGCACAAACAGAAAAAAATAAGACAAAGTAAGGGTATGAGAAAACAGTAGCAAGGTAGGAATTAATCTTACAGATTTACTATAAATTGCCTTGATAACTAGTCACACTTCCATATTCAAAGCCGATTCACGGTATATCAAATTAAAAATCACATTCATATATATTTATTTATTATTATTTATTTATTTTATTTTACTTTTGTTATACAGTTGAATATCCGTATCAAAGCACAATAGGGACAGCAATTGTAATGCAGTGCAGTGCATAACTAGGGACAGTAGTTGAGAGATGTTCTTATGAAACAGCCAGATAAATTGGAGTTGAGAAAGAAGAGTCTCTCTCTCCAGATATTAGAATAACTGGATTTGAGAAAGGAAAAGGAGGGAAAGCAGGGTGGGAATGAGCAAGGAAAACAATAGACAGGAAGATCATAGAGCTGGAGAGGAAGAAAGAAAGGAACAGGATAGAGGATGCCTCAATTAAGTGTGGAGCATCAGTAAAGAAAGAAAAAGGAGAAATAGAATAAACGGAGGTTTGCTGTATGATAAATATAATAGTTTTATAAATTACCATATAACAGAGAGGAAGAGTTCTCTAGAAAGGTGAAGGTTAGCCTGGTATGGAAAGAGAGCAAACCCATGTATCCAGTAAGTGTTATGTTAAGTTTGCAAAGTTTGTCACGGTGATTTTGTCTAAGTTGTAGGGACAAGGAGAACCATATTCTAAATACATAGAGAGACTACACAGAATTGCCAATTAAATTATTATATGGAGTTATATAGAAAAACAGTTTTTTAGTGGAGGAGAGCTGTCTGTTTAGTGATTAACCATAAGGAATGTTGCTTAGTTATGGGCATTGGTCAGTTTTGTTGAATAGTTTGCATGTAGGTAATAACTGTGAGAATGATAAGTAATTATGTGGTTCTAGCACTGATTTTTTTAAAGCAAGATGCTGGTGTGTCTTTTAAGGTAAGTTGGTGATGAATTTTGCAACTTTATTATAATGTTACTCAAGGAGGTTGGATTGTGAAGATTATAGGTTAATCTGTACAGGAGAGGCACAGAGGAGTGTCGGAAAAAGGAAGGCTGAGGCAAAATATCTTTTTGGAGCTCATGTTAAAGAAGGAAACATCTGTTTCCAGTGAGCCTAACTTGTGATTGTTTTTCATAACCGCTTCTTTTTTATAGTAGTCACATATTTTTCTTTATCAACAGTGACTCCTAAGGTTATAATATTAAATACTAATTCAAATTTTATGCCATTTGAAGAGGTAGTATGAACATTGTTTTCTGGTTAGAGAATGTTTTGGGGTAAACAAGATTAGTTTAGATTTTTGGGATGCAGGAACAGTTGGGAGTTAGAGAGCAAGTCTGCAATGAAGAGGAAAGATTCCTGGGTTAGCTTTTGATAGTTATGTAATTCACAAAACAGTCACAATGTACTCACACACAAGTATTAACACACACACACACACACAGACACACACACACACACACACACACACACACACACACACACACACACACACACACACAAATGCGCAAACATATACTTTATCATGAATATTCTATAAGCCTGTCATCATTCTCTAATATATAAAGCACCAATTTAACCAACTTACTGATTGTATGTCACACTACATCCTACAATGCCTGAAATGATATTGCTATTGTACCAATAGTAAGCCAGAGACTAGTGAATACAGAAACTACATTTGCTTACCTGTTGGCTGTAGCCTGAACACTGGCATCCATATCTGCTAACATTATACAAAGCCTCGACATCCAGAACCAGATTACACAAAGGAAAATGAATCATATATGAGACTGTCTGATTAGCCATTTCTAAAATTATCTCTTTGATTTCAGATAAGTTGAAGATATCAAAAAAACTCCTAACCACTTGCTCATTCGGGAATCAGTTATGAGAACTCTACTCATTATTGGTGTACCCATCTTCCCTCTTAGCATCAGTTCCCTAATATTAAGCTCTAGGCAGATGAGAAAAGTGACCTCAAGCAGCTGCAGACTGACCACATACAGGTAGAGTACCCATTCAAATTAAGCAGACTCGTACAGTACTAAAAAAGTAATTCAGCTCCTGAACTCACCTATTTAGGATGATAAGGTAGTTGTAATGATCATTAAAGCTTGTCTAGGTGCATCATTTTGGATATGCAATTTTCACAACAAACTTCATTCCCTTATATTTAATTTGACTGCAGAACAATAAGAGTGAGATCAAATAGCTTTGAGTTTGGTATGGAGGTTTAAGACTATGTGCTTCTAGGACTAAACCATACAGCAGTCCACAGTATGATTCCCATTTGCTCCATTTGTCTACTGTGTGACTCCCCATAAGTCACTTACCAGATATTACTCTTGGAGCACTTCTGGAAAGGGGCTGTATGTCCTTTTGGTGAGCTTATCTAATTACGATTTTTTTTTTATTTCATTTTAGCGATACGAGTTCTGTAACATTAGTGGCCAGAAAGGATGTCATTAGTAGCTTCATTCTCTCAATCATAGATTAGGGACTTGCCCTCTATAGGATAATCTCCATCATCTTGCCTCATTAAACCAGCACTGGTGATAAAGAGCATATTCAGGATGTGCAAGTGCCCAAGGTCTCAAAACTGAGAAAGTACCTGCCTATTACACTTTTTTCAGCTATTACCTTCAAAGTTAAGGAAAGCACCAATTATCTGCTCCTATGGCCCCTTTCTTCACTATACTGTTGCAAACAAAGCACATCATCTATTTATAGCTAACACAAAGTATGAAAACACTTATATTAAATAACATTACTATGATCATCCTCTTAAATCAACCAGAATTTGTAAACATCAATAAACACCATGAAACATGGGAGGATATCTTAAGCATGCATTCTCCCCAGTCCTGTTGAAATAAAGCTGGCTTATTTAGGAAGACATGTTATTTACATAAAATACAATGATGTACAGGTAACTTTTATTAAACTGTTTAAAAGAGGATGGTGAGCAGGTACAAATGGACAGCCAAAAAAGAAACAATTATTTTTTAACAAATATATGAAACTGTCCCCTGAATGGTGTCTCCTATGAGCTGGCAGTAAAGACAGAGACACCATCTTTCCACTCCCCTTCTGCCTCTTTTAATTGGGTAATGTGGATTCATTGTAGGGAAGTGTACAATGGATGAGGTGCCATGGACCTTTTTGTTGTCTGGGGCACTATTTCCACTGTTTTTGTGGAATTAGACACAGAAAAGGCTTCTTGGAAAACTTTGTATATCTTGTTTGCTTTTTTATACCTCAGTCTTTCCTATTTCATCCTAATTGTTCTGACATTTTGGGGGGTTTGAATATGTAGGCCTTGACAGTGGTCATGGTTGGCCATTTTATTTCAGGAATGCTGTTTTTAGGCAGGAATACACCTTTCCTCATATTTATTCACTATAGTGATAGATACTTTGACACAGGCTCTCAGAAATTGCCAAAGAATATGGATGGTGGCATGCATGAGGCTAATCTCTTTTGTAGATTACCTGTTTCTTGTTTTTATTGAGTGGTCTTAATCCTTCTTATGGGATATGGTAGGGTTATTTGAAGATATTGCTTGAAACAAATAAATGCAGATAAAACTGAGGTCTTTTTGAGCCAGTATACTCTTGCAGCATTAGTTCATAGTCATTTCCATTTTGATTGACATGCTAGGCATATGAGGTAATTTGGAGTAAAAATATTGTCCCCTCTATAAGAAAACTGCAAGAGGTTAACTTCAAGACCTTGTTTGGTACAGTCTGTGAGATTACAAAATGTCTTAAAACTGTTAGGGCTTCCAATGAGTAGACACTGATGATAGTTAGGCTGACCTTGTTTCCTCAAAATCATATGTTTGTATTACAACATGCCTTAAAACTTTCAAGTGTACTCTTGGAAGTCATATACATTGAAGTCATTTTGAAGGCCAGGCGAGTCTCTGGCTTCCTCTAACCCACTTTCTGTGCTGTTTATCTGCCCTCACGTTTGCTGATGATGTCTGACTGCATGAGCTGTGACTATCTCATTTTATTGAGTACTCCACTCTTTGCATCTTCCAGATCACCAGAAATAAAGCTATGACTAGCAGAAGTAGATGTGCAGCAGGAGTCCAGGATGGTCAGAATTTTCTATGGTGGAGGTCTGTGTGACTGTACAACAGGTTATTCTGCAGAATCTTTCTTTAGTTTGCTGCGATTCTGGTATTTATGTCATGTGTTGTTTGGGGATGCTCTTTGAAATGTTATGCATAGATTTGTTTGCTCTGCCATGTCTAGGTACATCTTTACTGGTTTCCTTTATTGAAAAATACAAAGACACTCTCCTTTCTCCTTCCAATATTAACTCAAACAACTCTGACCCCCAAAAAAAACACTGACTGTAGTGAACAAAGAGGTCAAACAGCAAAGCAAGATTTCTGTTCTTTTATTCTAGCGCTTCGGTGCCTCCACCTTCAAGGAATAGTTTCCTTTATTGTCTGGTGATATAGATTCTGTGCAACCCTCTTTTACATATCTGTTTTATGTGGTATGTTATAGTCCACCATAACTGTGCTTATAACCCCAAATACTGCATATATTATGGCTATGCTGCTAAGTTTGTACCACATGCAGTTACACTGTCATTTATGTTTGTTGCGTTTATACCTATTTGCCATGTGTCAGCTGTCTCACATTTTATATATATATATATATATATATATATATATATATATATATATATATATATATATATATATATATATATATATATATATATATATATATTGCATTTCATATATGTGCACAACCCTTACTTTGGTATGGCTGTGTGGGTCTGAGACATGGTTCAGCCATCCATTTCTTTAGTGTAGTGTCCTAAGTCACTGTTGTCCTTCATTTTCATATTGTGTGTCATCTGGGGTTTACATTCCTGTGCTTTTCACTACCTTTTTATTGTGAGATGCAGGTGTTGGTGTCAGTTGCTGAGATTACTGTGACTCTGCATGTTGCACTGGCTGCAGATGGCATACTTGCTTGAGTAAGTCATGATCATCTGTTGTGTACTTCTCCTTCCTTTAGAGCTTCTACTTGCTGAGCTCCCTGTCTTTTGCTTCATTCAGTCCAAGTAATAAGCACGTTCACATTTACAGAACTGCACTGTGCACCTTTTGCTGCTCTTCACCATCTGTGGGAGATGATACATTATTTACTGTGGGGTTTTTTTGCATGCATTTCAAATCTGCTGTCATCCGCACATGTTTATATATGTTGCTGTCTTTGCTTCTTCATGTTTTTCATCTGTGTATCAGTGTTGTGTCCTCAATGCTTGACACAGCAAGGTATTTTTTAATCCTAAGGGCAGGGGGCATCTAATGACACCATTTCTAAGAGGAAGAGGAGTTAACACAAAAAGATGACATGAGTTGGCCATTTGACCACCAAGCTTCAAGCATTATCAGTTATTGGTTATTATCAACTTGATACCAAGCTGGATCTGGATACACCTGTGTCACAACATCCATTCATTTTATACTTTTCCTCCAACATATTTTTAAACTGCAGTAACTACTACTTGTAAATATGTATATATTTTCTTTAGTATATTTACATTGCTTTACGTGCTTTTACTGTGCAAGCTGTTAACTTTGACTTTCTTTGTTGTTACTGTGTGATGTAACCCAGTCTGAGCCTGTAATTAGTTAATCTTAATCAGTGCGCTATCCAGGTGGCCAAAATTAAAATAAATAAATCCATAAATAAGTAAAAACATGGTAGCTGCCATCATGGGTGTGTGGCAGCATGTACTCACAAGAGGAGTGAGTCTTGGATCCTTTGCTAATGCAGATAACTGTTTCCATGTACAGTGGCTGAGTTTAGGGGTGTACATATAAGCTTCATTGTTGAGATGCTGGCAAAGGCATACACACCACCACCATGACTACCTGTATGATAGTCCTTACAGCCTACTCTTGTCCTCACCAAGCAATATTTAGGATGATGGGAATAAAAGGGCTGCACTCATTGGGAGAAAGCTACATAACAAATATGTTTGTTTCTACTATAAGAATTAATGACCTGTTGTTGATTCTGCTGTCATTATAACATGCCTATTCACAATTGTTGATGGACTTTTGAAGGCATTCATGTTCTCAGTCTTTCAATAAACAAATAATGCATGCCATGCCATCTTCAAACAAAAAAAAAAAAAAACAGTGCATCATATCCCTGAACTTTTTTTTCCAGCTGATGTGGTATTTAGATGACCAAATTCTAACACTCATCCATTAAGAAAATCTGAATTTTTTTCTCCAGTCTAGTTAATATGTACAAGAGACATGTCCCTTCCCAAGCATGTGAGTAGGGAATAATCTGTATAATCACCATATTGAGTTCACCAGGGGTAGCAGTCAATGTTCCAAAATAATAGCATTCAGTGTCCCAAACAGGGTAGTATCACTGAATTCCCCTACGAGTAAGCTTGTCTCTAGATGGAGTTGACACTCTCACTTACCCCACATGTTCTGTGGTTCATCATTTACGGTGCTTATGTGGCAGGTTTGTTATGCTACTGTAGTCATTAAAAAGCTGCCCAAAACATGTTAAAGATGAGCATAGTGCTTATTTTTAATAATTGTGCTTTAGCATAAATAATTTAAGCAGGTGGGCAAAAAAGCATAGATTGCTATGGCTCACAGTACTACAGTATGCACTTTACTCCCCCTACCTTGTGAAGGTCATTACCATCTCTTCTGCAGGGAAATGATTATTGGAAATGGCCACAGCAGATTACCTCACAATGATGACTTTCTGGACTATTAGAATGCTGGTCAGTTTTTTATTAACTAAACTGAGTACTAGGCAATTAATTAGTAAAACAAATCTAGCTGGTCAATAGGAAGAGGTGATGCTTCATGAGGGAGAGGTAATTGCTGCAAATATTATCTGATGTTAATTATCACTAGGCATCATTATAAAGTAATTGATTGTCAAAGGGATACATGTTTTTCAGATAAGCATTCTGTCATTTGGTTGATTTGGTAAATAAAGAATTTAAAGAGTGAAAACATAAACTAAACCCTTTTTAATGTGTTGTTAATGTTACCTTTACTTTAAGTCTGGGCTTCATTGCTGTTAATTATGGGCTTTTTCAGTTTTTTTTTTTAATCTGCATTTCAGTTAATAATTTATACCATGTAACTGAATCAGCTTCTGTTTATACTTGCATCTAATAATAACTACACCAGTATCTTGACAAAGTACTTGTTGCAAGAAATGCCAATAAGTCTGAACATAATAATTTCTAGCTGTCAGGCAGGGAATCTTTGAATTATAAAGACTGCTGTGAAAGTTGCTGATAATGGTCTGTGGGTATCTTGCTTGGGTTGCATCTTTACAATCATATTTGATAAAGCATTGATGTGATTAGTTTAGATCAGCAGATTTCAGAATCCAGAGGGATTCCTTTTACATTTATGTTCTTAGACACAGCGTAAAAATGTGTCTAGATAAAAAACTTGTAACATTATTGTTATTAGACAAAATTAAAGTTTTCATTCTTTCCTAGTTACTAAAGCAAATAACATTGTATGCACTTATATATCTTGATTTTCATGAGCATCAGAAATTTTAAAGAGAAAACATGCCATATATTTTAATGAGATAAACTATGGTATGTTCTTCATTTGAAAAAGAATATTGTTTTCCAAAATGGCTAATATTTACATATTTTAATTCACTCTGCAGTAAAACATATAAGGAGCTGTCCTTCATGATACATCATAAGTAACATTTCTCTGCTTTTTTGTGTGATGTCTATACTATATAGTACAAGTATTGCATAAATAAGATCTGATTTAAGGAATATGTGCCTAAATAAAAGCTAACATACTGCCTCTCTTATATAATCATAGGACATATCACAGAAGTGGAAGGGGAATCATGGTACCTAACAATAATATAGATAACTCCAAGCTAAGTTTGTTTAACCTGCTACAGATGTCAGTGCATCTATGGATACATCACCAATAAAAAAATATTGTTACAGCTCCTTTATTTTACTTTATACCAATCACTAATAAGAATGCATCTGTTGTTGGACACCACTAAATGTCAGGTGTGTGGATATAGTCACATTATATAGTTTGGTGGTGTTTCTACATATATGTAAACAATACTTTAGAAAAAAAAATATGCTGTCCGTTGTCCATTTAGGATGATCAAAACCTGCATCTGTATTACTTTATGTGGTTTGTCCCATCCATTGCATACAAGGACTTATGTAATTTTATAAACATATGAAATAAGGATATGGAGTATTACTTTTTGTTTCCATTCCATTCAAGATATGGTTATCTGAAAGCAGATTGAAATACATCTGATGCCCATTGTAACACATTGCATATCATTGTAATTATATTAAAATATTCTTGATTTTATCCATTTATCCATTCCTTCATGCAATCATGCATGACTTATTTAATACAAGGTTGAAGGAAAACCTGAACATTTCTCAGTGCTAAGTGGTTGCAAGCCAGAAAGTAGGCTTTTATAAATATATGATTCTAATTCACTGAGCATTCAGAAAAACAAAATGCTTAAAGTTGGCAGTGGTGAATGCTCATTGTTGTGCTATATTTGTGTACTTTTTAAAACCTATAAATGTTGACTGTCAAGCCCTTCCACATTAATTTCTATTCCTTTCCCATGAGATGGTTACAGTCAGTCATGGAATAACCCTCAACTAGACAATTATGAGATACTTTATATTTTTTAGGTTCTAATGCATCACCAAGCAGCTGAAATATGAATTCTCGTTTTAGGACCTACTATGGCTTCCTCATGAGTGTGCATGTTCCTGCACATGCTCCTTGAAGGCTATCACATGAATGTGCTGCAACTAAACCAAGCTTATGGCTCTGGCCCGTTACCTGTATGCCATGCAGCTATTTCTAGCCAGTATATATTGACAATGCAGTAGATCAGACCATCTCAACTCCCACCTCATGATAAGCTAGCCATCACTAGCCATTCAGTTTCACCTTGTCTTATTGCATCATCCAGTGCATGGACCATTAATCTGCATCTGATCATGTGGGCTACTGGCTGGACTTTATAACTCTGTGTATTAAAGCTGGCATAAATTTAGCTACATACTTTACTGTAACATTTCTGTGCTATCATGCACTAAGGTTGGCAAGCTGCACACCAGCCTGTTTATGATCTGCAGATCTAGTTTTATTTTTTTTATTTTTTTTTTTTTTTGCCAGGGAACTCCAGACAGTGGACTGAATAATTCACAGCACCATACGTGCCATTTACTCTCATAGCACATTGATCACATGTGCATACGGATGGCACTCAAGGTTGTGTGTATGACAAAAAAAGCACAAGTAGTAAACACTATGTCCCAGATAAATGTAGATACACAAGTCTGGAGCCAGGGAACTTGACACTCTTTAATGTAAAACAATAATAATAATAATGACACCCATGTTAAGCGTTTTCATCCAGGAATCTCCCGAGCTTCATCAGAACAGTTAAAAAAATGCATTGCAGTCTTTTTGTACTAGACTAGTCATCTTTCAAACCAATCAAATAATCTAATTAATTAAATACGAACACTTATTTAACTTCTACTAGTTCAGAAACTTTCCTATGACTTATAAATGTCTGTCAATCATTGTAAAACTTTGTGTGATGTGTCATTAAAATGACTTGGTTAAAATTTTATATAAAAACACTTAAAATTCACTGTTGTGTAGAATATTGGCAAAGAGTTGATGAAAAAATAATGCCTATAATTTGGCTGCCCTTAATTTAAGGACACTATTAATACTCAAATGCTCATTCAAACCTGGAACTTTTGTTGCATCCAGCTTTAACTGCCAGAATAGTTCTTTCTACTGGAGCTGGGTCTCCCATAGTCCACCCCTTAAATTTTGTTTAACTTGTTCTATTATATAAAATTTAAACTTACTATCCTTACATTCCCTCTGGAGCCTTTATAATGCATTGGTGTCCTTTTGCTGTGAAATGTCATGCAGATGTTCAACTATACGCCTTCATATGGGTCTCTCTGTCTTGCCGATATAAAAACTAGGGCATTTTTTACAAATGGCAATATATACCACTCCCCTGTTGTTACAATTGTAATGCCCTTTTGCCACCATTGTGTATTCCTTGCTGTAAGATATAGATTTTCTTGCTCTAGAATGTTAATACATTGGTTGCAAAATCCACATCTGTGTGTGCCTGTATTTTTCTGAGTGGTGTCCCATCTAGTTTTTGTTTCTTGTCCCTCTAACATCTCTTTTATATTCATATCCCTCTTCCTGATGAATGTCACTTCTGTAAGAATATATTTATTTATGTCAGTGTTAGTAGTTAAAACCTTCCAATATTTCTTAATAATATTCTCAACTTCCTCTGAATGGGGTGTAACTGTATGTATAAAAACTAGTTTGTGCGTATCATCCAACTCTTCTGTTTTATTCAATGTGTTGACCTCCTTACCTATAATAGGGTGAAATTTCCCCTCTCTTTCTCTTTCTTCACCTCTCTTACTAATTTATTAATCAAAGTACTACAGCGAACTCACTTTCGCGAAAGTGCATTTTAGCGAAAATGCACTTTTGCGAAAAAAAAAATCAAAACAACAAAAAAACCTACAAAAATAAAACACTACTCACGTTTATGCAGGGGGGCATAATCAAAGAAGTTGGATATCCTCTTTCTGTAAATAATTTTTTCATAAATGTTACTTCCTCAATAAATGTCTTTTCTTCACTACGCATTCTAGAAGCTCTAATTAGCTTTCCCTTGATGATGCCTTTTTTCTGTTTGTAAGGGTGTTCACTATTATAATGTAAGTACGAATTTGAATACGTGTCCTTACAAAATAATCTGGATTGGTATTTCCTAGCTTCCAAATCTTTATAATTGCTAGAAAATACCAGTCCAGAAAGTGAATTAACTGTAGTACGTTTCAATTTAACGTACTTTCAATTTAGCAACAGATCGATATATATATATATATATATATATATATATATATATATATATATATATAAATACATACACAGAAAGAGAGATGGGTGTGTATATAGCTATATATCTATATATCTGGATGCATATATGTATATATTGGTCTACTATGTTTCATTGAAAGCTCATTTCACTGAATTTGAATTCACCCTGACCAAATCGGTGAAAGCTCAATTTTCTGAAAACTCATTTCACTGAAGTGAAATATGGCACTGTAAGGCAAGTAAAGGTTATATGCCCTTTTCTCAACTGTATTGTGATCCTGGAGTTAGTATACATAGGAAGGGGGTGTGGGGGGCATAGCCCCCCCCCACTTAGTTTGGTTGTATATTGTCTTCTGGAAAGAGTTAGTCATTGGTGTTGTAAGTATGCATACCTATGGTTTAAAATGTTTTTGTTTTGAAGCTTTCTATGAAATATAATATAAAACAAAACTAGGTGGGGGTCTACACCCCCACCACCACCCAATATGGGGGGCTGTGCCCCCCACTCTCCCGCTAACTGTATATACTAACTCCAGGATTGCACAACAGCGGTGAAAAGGGCACATACCTTTTACTTGCCTTACAGTACTCTACACAGTGCCCATACTTCACTTCAGGAAATGAGATTCGGTGAAATGAGTTTTCAGTAATTTAAGCATTCAGCAATTTGGTCAGGGTGAATTCAAATTCAGTGAAATGAGCTTTCAATGAAACAAAGTAGACCCATATATATTTATATTTATATATACATACATATATATATATATATATATATATATATATATATATATATATATATATATATATATATATATCAAAACCAAACAAAGCCCAAGTTGAAATACAGCACAAAACCCAGAACGGAGGAGCAAAATATATAGCCCAATTCAACCAAGAACAAAGCTCAAAGAGTCTCACAAGCTTGTTGGTGTTGTCCAGGAAGCCTAAATAATCCAATGCATAAAGTATACGAATTAAAAGAACCAAGTTGTAGATCCAGATGATAAAGCATATAATAAAATATATAAGCCCTTCGGCTAAAACCTTTGCGACTTGTACAACCAAGCAAGAAACTCCAAAGCCGATGTAAAACGTATAACAGACCTTTAATGATGAGCGCTTTCGCGGTTAACAATACCGCTTCTTCAGATAAATTAAAAACAGAATACAAAACATTTAAATACTCACCAACGAGATGTTAACATAATCAATTGGCTTCTTGTAATTCAAATATGCTGAGATAACCAATAGTTGACTTACAACTGCAAGTGTAGATCCCAAATGCATGCGGAAGTAACAAAGCCTGACAGGAAGTACTCCTAGGCTCCGTCCCCCCTCTAGCAAACTTGCAGCAATAATACGCAACTAAAAATGCGCTGTTAGCGCACATACATATCAAGTCATCTCAACATCAAAAATGTAAAAACATATATAAACATTTCAACATCAGCTACATTCTATTACTGCTCTTAAAATGCAACACATGGTTGAGAAGTACGCTGTTAGCGCATACACATATCTGATCTTATCCACATTAAAGTAAAGTATTAAAATATTAAAAATATAATCCCAACGTTAACTGCATTCCGTTGCTGCTCTTATAAATGTATAATCAGCTGCAACGATACTATGCCATACATTCGCACACTGAGTGCAAAGACCATAAGAGCAGTTAGATGCAAAGCTCAATCAAATAAAGGTGGACTCACATTACACAGATATACATATCAAACCATTTCAACATTGGAATAAATATACGCTACATTCTGGTACTGCGCCTAAGGATATAATGTGTCATCAGCTGCAACCATGTTATGCAAGCATTTGCATACTAGGTGCAACAACGAATAATGCAGTTAGATAAACCGAGGCTCCACATAATACAATCCCTCGGTATAACACTTCTAGCAAAAATACATAACTGCATTAATGTTGCGTCTAACAACTCATAGCAACCAAGTATCTAATCTACCACAATACTAAAAAATAGGATATTTACACTAAGGACATTATCAAAGGTGTTTGACTACATCTGCATTCTATCTAAAGGCTTATAACAAATAGATACTTAATCTAGTGCTGCACTTGTGGAAACAAAAGTGTAGACGTCTCCAAATGAAATAAGCAGCAGAAAATGTATAGCGACCTCTATGCTCTGTCTCGCTACTAACAACAACTGGATATTTGATCTAAAAAATGACTAAAAAAAAATGTGTTGAAGCAAAATAAAGGGCAAAAAGAATAATGTAACCTGGTCATAAATATAATATAATATAGGCATATATATAATTATATATTCACTTTATAATCCCGAAATCCTGAAATATCGAATTTCAGAATTTTGAGATCATAAAGCCAAAACCTGACAATCCCAAAACCCCATTTTAAAATCTCAAACACTACACTAACCATACACCACACACACACACACACACACACACACACACACACACACACAAACAGCTTCCCCTAACACACAATCAGTCAAACCTACACTACATACAAGCAGGGGGG
>NC_056735.1:589070009-589115009 GCF_019279795.1 Protopterus annectens
CCTGAATCCCATACCTTTGTTTATAGGTTGCAAAAAAATAAAATTATTTCCTTACTTAGACACGTGATGGTCAAAGGCTAGATTACTGTCTACATTTGTCCTCAAATCCCTAAATACTGGATTGACTCTTAGGATTGTGTTGTCGATATGATAGTTACCAGGGAGATATGGCTTCATGATGGATATTATGCATTTCTTGGCATTTAGTTTTAGTCAATGTCAGCCCTTTCTGGAGAACATTAGTGCCTGTGGAGGATTCTGTAATTGCTCTTCACATGGTTTTGCATACGAGACTAGCGTGACTAATGGGTCTGTAGTTTCCTGGGTCTGTAGATGGCCTGGCTTTGTGTAGAGGGGTGATGGTTGCTTTTCTCCATTCATGAGGCATAAAGCCTGTTTATTGGCTACAATTAAACAGTGATTTCAGAAATACTGATAATGCATGTTTCATGCTATTTAGAAAGCAGCCTAGGTTATTGTCTGGTCCCACAGATGCAGTGTTCTTGGCTTAGGAAGAGCATTGAGTACCTGTTCCTTAGTGATAGTAGGGATAGTTACATTTGATAGTATTTCCTAAGGGGAGGCTGGGAAGGAGAGAGAGAGAGAGGTAAAATTAAAGCTGAATGTGTCTGTCTGTCGGTTTGCTATATCTTCTGACTTAGTATAGGTGGATCCATTAATCAGTGATCTCTGCAAACAATTGTGTATTGCCTTTGAGACTGCAGACATACCTAAAGAATGCCTTGTTGATCTCCTTGGTCTATAAGGCCAAATTTACCTCAAGTTTGGGTTTGATAGACATTATTTGTCCACTGAGTTTAGTTTAGTTTGAGGAGAGCACTTTTATCCTGCTGGATGCTGCACCTAAGTTTTGTTATGATTTTCCTCCTTCTGTTATACAGCCTATTGATGTTGTGATTCCACCAGGATGGCTTGTTTTTCAAGTTAGTTTTGTACTTATTCCTGGTGGATGCATCTGCCTGTATGTAGCTATTGTCATGATTGGATGGGGTTTCTTTGAAGAGTTCTGCATAGGCAACAGTGTTCTCAGTGTTTAGGAGTTTAGAAATTTTGCAAGGTTCTTACTTAAAAGTAGGAAGTTAGCCTTAGAGTAGTTCCTGAACATTCTGGGTTTTGCTGGGGTTCCGGGTTTTATTTTTACTTCAAATGATACTGTTTTATGGCCCAGCTTTACCATAAAATGCATTACACTGGGAGGAGGAGTGCAGCACTCTCCGATATTAGTATGGGTCAGATTCAATATGTTTGCATCCCTGGTCTATATATTGACAATCTGGTACAGGGAGTTTGTATTTACAAAATCCAGGAATCTCTTTGCCTGCATGTTTGGTGTCATACATGATTCCCAATTAGTTGCAGAGTAATTCAGTTTGCCCATGAATATGGCATTGGATTGGATGGTGAGTGTTTCCAGTAAGCTTAATATGTAATATAGATTTCCTGGGTCATAGAGGGAAACCTATAGCTTGTGCAAGGAAGTGGTATGGGACTTTGCCTATGGTGATTTCAATGTGAAGAATCTCAAGTGCAGTGAGACACCTCCTCCTTTGATTCCTATGTGGGTAGTAGCTGGTCTAAATGTGTGGAAGGCATTACAGCCTTGTCCTGACGGAGTGCTCTCCATGGTTTAAATCACGATTCAGTGACTGCACAGATGTCAGCATTCACTAGGGCGATGAGAGTTTGTAGGCAGTGGATTTTCTTGTTTAAACAAGTTGTAAATATGTTAATCACTTAGCAGGAAAATGTTGTGCATCATCTAAGTGCAGGCACAAACTATTCCAGGTTATACATCTGAATGGCCTTACAGAGTACAGTGCAATAGCTGTACACAATTTGCCATGTGCGTGTCTAGCACTGATTGCATCAGAAACAGTAAGCAGAAATGAATGAAATTATGCTCATGATTTGCCACACTGTGGCATTTATATTGCAAGTGTAGATGATAATGGTGACATTTTCAGTGCAACTCACACAGAGACACACACACACATGCATATGCTCTCATACACATGCACACATGCACAAAACAGGCAATGTGTATGAGAGAGACAGAGAGAGAGAGAGAGTTTGGGTATATATGCATCTGTGTACCTGTTTCTGTGCATTTGTGGAGATACCTGTGGAATACATAGAGCACAGGAATGAGCCAGGTGCAAGTTGATATTGCATGGACTGTAATTGATATCAAGAGAATTAAGTAACTGAAATAGCAAATGTTGTGGAACATACAGAAATACTAAATTTATAGTATTTCAGACTATATTTCATAATGTGAGTTACAGAAATCTCAGAGCTAATTCTAAGCAGTAGGGGTGAAGGTGCACCACCCATGTGCCTGTCCATATACAAGGAATTCTGGACCTTAAAAAAATATTTTAAAGTTTTAACAGAGCAGTTTATAAATGATTTCTTCAGATTGAATTACAGCTTATTTTGCAAAGTTTCATGTCTCAACCAATGGGGTCTTCCACTACTGACAAGGGGTGAATAGTCCATGCAACTGTTAAAACTCTTGCATGGTATGAAGTCCATTATGTACTGCATTCTACTTGGTGTCAATCGCATCTCATAATGGATTGGTTCTGAATGTATCGTGTCATGATGCTACTGTATTTCTAGGCCTTGTGATTCTTTTTATTTTGGTTATGTTTCCAGTATAGGTATACAACTTTGTAAGCATATACCTTGTACCTCATTGTACTGAGCAATACTTGAATACCTTTGTGTGCCATCATCTGCAATTACACCTGTATGCACTTGAAGATTACCTTCCAGATGAGCTAGCTTTTTACTGATAGTGGAAGACATTGTGCATGTTCTTGTATGCTAGGTGGATGATATAATGACCAATGAACTAAAGCTGCTTGTGATTTATAGTCATAGCAGATGATGGTCTTGTCACTCCTTACCACTGTCTAGATTTGTGTAAGTAGCACTATTTTTGCACTCTTGGTCATTTGAATACCATCTCTGAACTTGAAGCATACTTTGTTCCTGTGATAGATCACATATAGTCCTCGTACTCCATTTTTGTGAATCACTTCACCCAGTAAAGTTAGAAGCACTGTATGCAGTCACTAGAATAGATTTCACACAGTGTGATGTGTTTGCCAGCCAGTCTGTAATTCATAAAACCTGAAATGGACCAGACACAGATCACGTTCGCACAGACCACCATACTTCTCAACTTTCCAGAATTTAGCAGATTGTCAAGATTTTTGATTCATATTTTTGGCCTGTTCCTCATAAAATTTCTGAGTTTCTGGCAAATCAGTGAGGATTGAAGTCACTAAACAATGTCATACATTTGAGTTTTAGACTTTCTAACTACCAAAAATGCATGCTGACACAAATCCTGTTATTCTATCAACTTTCCAGCAACTTTCTAAGTTTGTAAGAGCAATATTTAAAATCTGTCCCTATTTTTGGGCCTTTGTCCTTTCCATTATTTTAGACTTTTTCCAGATTTTTTTGTGCTTAAGAGGTCGAGAAGTATGCAGACCACTTATTTAGCTCAAAGTGGACTAGGATCATAAAAAGAGCATAAACACGTGCACACACACACACACACACACACACACACACACACACACACACACACACACACACACACACACACACACACACATTCATTGAGCTTAAAGAGGTGCACTATAGTTGTATGAAAATGAACAGAAAAAAAGCTAAAAGTTTTCACATAAAGGCATCTTGTAGTGTAAGACAGTGCTGTATGCATCACTAAAATTATAGCAAGAAGAATTAGTTAGTAACTCAGAAGTGTTCTGAAGGCTACAGAAAGGGTCATGCAAAGCAATAAAATGACACAAACTTTGTGAAAGAATAGAATGACTGAAACATGCAGGTCAGAAAAGAAGGAATAGTGCAGCAGAAAACTGCTACATGGCAACCAAAAATATGTTTGATGTGCTAGTGTTGGGCAAGACAAATACTCTCTGTCCAGAGGTGGCAAATGTATGTTTTGCGGTGCATTATTTGAGCACAAGTAAAAATATCCAGATAGCAAGTTTGTGGAAAAGAAGAGGTAGAGAGGAGACATGGATATTCATGCCAAAGGATACTATGTGGTGTCATGACATACCTCTCAACTACTATGATTTAGGCATGATGCTATGCTTTTTGGCCCTCAAATTTAGCCTTGCTATTCATAGATTTAGTGATATTCCTCATAAAGTCAGATGTGTTCATGTGTATGTACATTTCTTAATAAATCAGCTACGCCTATACAAATATCTTCTCTTACTAATTATATAGGTTATTGTACATAAAGACCTTCTATTGAAAAATAGGGAAACATTTCTCTTTCTGACGCCCTGTTATGAGTTTTGAAAGTGAGTGCTAGGATTTTAATCTTGAGTTGTTGAGAGGTGTGTGTCGGGATGTGAGAACAGTATTCTAACCAGTGTTAGGAGAATGGTAATGAAATGCAATTACAGCTGCCCCTTTCAGAATATAGAACTCTGACTGAGTGATTATGCACAGTTTTGCCACTATTTGCCCCATATGTTAGTATTCTACATATATGACCAGGAGCAGTTCCTAAACATTTTGGCCATCTCTGACCATGTATGAGGGTAGACTCCATTCAGATATTATTATGGTGAAGTAATCTGGCTTAGGATTTAATGCCATTGGTAGATGATGTGTGATTTCACTGTGTTGGGAAGATGTCTTGGATGGTTGTGGCAGTGTGTTTGTGTGCAGTGTGTTCCACAATGGGATGCACCTTTGCACTCTTGTATTAAAAGTAATGTTCAGTGCACTGTCGTAATTAATGATGAAGATATTATAACGATTATGCTTTGCACACAACACAACTACTGAAATTTCAGGTGCTGATCTGCTGATGTTGATACTGTTTAACTTCAGTTGTACTTCTGTAAATTCCTGCCACTACTGCAAAGTGTACACCATAATTCACATTTCTGAAATGAGGGCCATGCCCTGAATAGTCATTTGCATACTTAATGCATACCTGAACCCATCAAAATATGCAGTGATGTATAACAGTACTCCAAAGAGCTAGTGCATTTTTTATGGATTATGAAAGTATGTGGTTTTGATCATGTATTAGCCAGCTCTGGCATGTGGTACAGATCATGTATCAGCCTTTCATAATTGCTGACTGTGGTTATGAATCTCACTGCATGTTTAGACTCTCTCCCATGGTACTCACACTACAGCATACACATCATACGAATGAATATTCCCCATTACTGACTTTTGCAATTATTTTCTTTGTCTTACCACTACAGTTTTGTGACTGGGAAGACTATGAGCTCTCATTTGTGATGATTATTCAGAAGTTACTACAGATAATGGGTCTATATTAGAACATCAAAGTTTCCATACTTCAAATGTTCTAATATCGCCCACTATTCAGCGAAAGCTGAAAACATCAAACATACAGAACAGCAAATTTTTTCCTAGGGGAAAATATTTACTGTTTCAAAAGACATACAAACAACACAAGCATGCCAAACAAACAGCAATCCACACACATACACCTAAAATCTTACACCTAACCCTACACTAAACTATACACACACCACTAGCTATGCACTTACCTTAACCCTAACCCTAAGGTCCATCACTATTGCACACTCACCTCACCCGCACCCTAACCCTAACTCACCTACCCCACCCTAACCCTCACGTCCACACAATCACACACATACCTAACATGCACCATAACCCTAACTAACCTAACCCACACTCAATCGCACACTTACCTGAACTTGACCCGTAACTTTCCACCACAGCACTGCACTGCAAATACCAAACCAACAGAAACAGACAACCAAATTCTTTCCCTAGGAAAAAAATCAGTTTTCTGTCGCTTTGATATTTTCAGCTTTCACTGAATAGGGGTCGATATTAGAGCATTCGAAGTTTTGAAACTTCAATGTTCTAATATAGACCCAAATAAAGGTTTCCATTTTATATATATGACAGTGTTCATTTCAGATATAGTCTTGTGCATGTTGCATTTCACATTTTAGACTTTAATTTCTTTAAATGCTCAGACTTATATTTTACCCAGATGACATGATGTGGAGCTATCTCAGTATATTACTGAAGTAAGGTTTCATATAGGATGCATTATGAATAACTGTGTAAACTTTTCACTGTAATAATTGTTAAAGTCTTTATTTTTCTAACTGTATTGTGCTCCAGAATATTTTAGGTCTCTTGTCTTATGTTCTAGTGCACAATTTAATGTATTATATTAACAGTGAATACTGAATAATATATTTCATGATGGGAATGTTATTTAATTTCAGTATTGAGCTCCACATGAAGGTGAAAGGCAAGTGTAATATAATGGACTGTTGTCCTTAATGGATTGCTGACTGGTTCATATTTTTCCAATGTTTTGTTGATGCTGAGATGCTTGGCATTTTGTTTAAGCATTTATCTTTTCTCAAATGGTTAAAATCACCTCCCATTAAATATTTTTTATTAACTAATGCTCTTTTCAGTATTCTAGTCTCCCTTGATTCCATATATAGAATTGAGTGTTTACTATAAATGTCATTGTTAGATATTGCCCATAGAATAATCATGCCTCTTTTCCATGGAAGATTGGAGAAAGCTGCTAATACATGATACATTTTAACAAGATGAGATCTCTAAGGCAGTATATATCTCCTGTACAAATAATCCCCTCAAAATATATGTTCAAGTGTCACTTCTTCCATTGTTCAGTCTAGTTAGTTAACTTGCAGCTCATCACCAGAAATAATATCCTCCGTATAATTAATTTGTAGCTGAGCCTGTAGTATGATATTGTGAAAACTGGAAAGATTATAACTTATCATTATCTCTTATATTTTTACTTGTCATAACTCTAAACATAGACTTCATAGAATTCACAGTAATTTCTACTTTCCAAACTTTATCATGTTACATCTTTTAACTCCATTCTCATCATGTTCTCACATATATCAGATAGTTAAAAAAACAAGGAATATACTAAACTCTGGATCATGTAATCTGTTTGGTAAACTGTATATTCAAAGGTAATGATATAAACTGAAGTGGAGGTTAACATATGTTGCAAAGTATCTGTAATAGTCATAAAAATGATGAAAGAAATGAATTTGATATGTTTAGCTAACAAGATGACACAGTAATCAATATGATTTTAGTTTTTCAGTGTTAACAATGGAAAAAAATGTCAGCCAAAGAGGTTGCCTCCAGGATAAAGAAAAAAAGCAGTACTTTCTTCTAATTCATTGCATAACCTTTTAGGTGAAAAATTACTCATGCAGATTCAAAAGTATAATTTGGGAGTTCCATACCTACTAAAATCTTACTTGCAGAGATGGAAATAGAAACATAGAAACAATACTAAAGAAGTGATCATTTGGGCTCTAAGATGCCTAGCCATATACAACTTTATGTGAAGGCACTTAAACGTTCTTGCTGCTGTTTTATTGTGAAAATGGTGTTCACTTCTCAAATGATAATAAAAAAAAATGTTCTTGATAATTCTGGAGTAGATTTGTGTTTAAAGTTTAAGCCTAACCTTAAATAAAGCCGAAGGTATTTGTATATTTATTTATCAACCTTTGTTTACCATGAGAGTCTAACTGGGCCAATCCACTTTTCAGCAGTGGCTTGGGGAGAATAGCTTTACATTGCAAACATTCTCACAGGTAATTAGCATGAACTAACA
This sequence comes from Protopterus annectens, assembly GCF_019279795.1. Lineage (NCBI taxonomy): Eukaryota > Metazoa > Chordata > Ceratodontiformes > Protopteridae > Protopterus > Protopterus annectens. The sequence goes on from NC_056735.1 coordinate 589,077,733, forward strand.
AATATACTGCACTGTATTGAACTATATATAGTTTAACAACTAATTACCATTCTAAGTGCACTTTGCAACATTTACAGCCTACTGTAATAATAAAGTATTCCATAGTCTAGGAATATGTTAAGTAAGAAACCTATCCCTCGAGCAGGTCTAGTTTATCTGTTGGTATAGATTTGGTACATGGTGTGGGTATTTGTAGAAACATTGATTTTGCAAAGAAATAGGAGATCAAGTGGGATTGTGCCTTTCATGGTTTGAAAAGTTTAGGAAAGGTTGCCTTGGAACAGCTGATTGCCTACTAAGTATAAGGACAGTTATATGAATATGTTAGTATAGTCAGAGGTTTTAAGGCTTTAGATTTTCTTGGTTAGAAATCTCTGCAACCTTGCTGGTTGAATGATATTCTTGGATTTATATATACAGAAGTGGGCATTCTATCCAATGATGAAACTGATAAAGTAGAAGTGCTATAGTGACTTCCTTGGATCTTGAGAAAATTCTCTTGGAAATTAACTGGATCAGTTAGATGGATTTATTGACTGTGATGGCAATCTAATGATCAAATGAGAAAGAAAGTTGTCTAATAGATCTAGGTGTGTAATGACCATGTCTGTTTGAAGATAATAATTAAAATGTATGAGAAAATTGTTTTGCTGTTTTGCTGCACTTTTTTTACATTTAGCTTGAGACCATTCAAAGTACACCAGGTATGTGTGTATTCCAGCACATGATAGAACTGTTTAATGTTAATAGATGAGTGAATAATAATGCCACATTTGTAGCTGACAGCAAACTTGGTTTGGTTAAATGCCAAAGACGTGGGCTGGCCCTGAATCTTGTGCATCCCAACTAATTATAATTTTATGTTCAGATAGGGTACTAGCAACTATCGCAACCTGGAATTTTTTGGATAGCCAATATGTAATCTAATATACAATATAGCAGTTTATTTTGAGTGCATCTAATTGTTCAATAATATCGGCTTTAAGGACATTATCAGTAACCATAGCTGCATGCACTGAAATTAAACTGTCTACAGCCCCAGTACCATTTTAAAGCAGCTTACTAGGTTCTAGAGACAGGACCTGGTCTTCTCAAAACCATAATGATTGAGTCCTGGATCAGTCAACTTGCCAATGTCTGCATTAAAGAGTTCTGCTGTGATGTGTTCTATCACTTTATATATTAAGCTAATTAGACCGATTGACATATTATTTCCTGAGTCCATAGAGGTGCCTTTCTGGTGTAGCAGAGGAATAGCAGAGTGTCAGTGGTTGTTCTAAAGACGTCAGGCACAAAACTTATGAATAGGCTGAGGCTGAACAGTTTAGGTAGAGGCTTGGATAGCACACACTTAGCACTGATGAGACTACAGCCAGATATTGTCTTATCACTTGGGAACATTATTTTTAGCCTTTGAAAGGAATTCTAAGACTTATCCCAAAATGATTTGAGTAGAAATAAAAGTTTCACTCATAGTGGGATCAGCAATGTTGGTAGGGAGAATAAAGTTAGAACTAAATTTGTCTGCTTGGATAATTGCCAAATCCTTGGAATCAGAAGATATGATTGTATGGAGGAGCTCAGTGCATTGCTAGACATTATTACTGAATTTACTGACAATAACTGAATCAAATGTGGAGTTTCCTTTGTTATCTGTAGTGACCTTAAGCTTCCTCTCCACATTTTCTTTTAGTGCTTTTAAGGTCCTTGCTTACATGTTTCATTGCAATCTTGAAGTAGAGGGGTAGAGGATTTCTTACAACGTTTTGTCTTTTTGTTATGCCATTATACAGTTTGTTAATAACGGAGTTCCAACAGATATGTATGCATCAGAGTTTAATATGATATTCACAGAGGGCAGGTATTGACTTTTTATACAGCTGCTTATGCAATAAAAATGGTTAAGCATTGCTTGTGACAGGTGTCTCAGCTGAATACATTTGTGGGGGGTTGTTCTGAGGTTTGCTTAGGTTTTCTTAAAGCTGAAGAATGTTTGTCTTGGAGAAGTCCCTAAAGATGGTCATATTTGGGTATGGGGTGATATCAGGCTCAGCCTTAAGGTGAAGACTGCAGAAATATGATCATATTTAACCAATGATGAAAATATTTGGGTCAGGGGTCAGGTGTGAACTAAGTTGATAAGGGCAAGGTCAATGATATAGTGTTGTTAAATGATAAGGCTAAGGATATTTTGCAATTAAGAATGATATTTAGAACTTGAGGATTTTGCAGGGTACGCAATAATTTTGTGACTAGTGTTACTGGTAAGTTAAATAAGAAGGATGAACCACAACAGTGATAGTATAGATAGCATATACTGACAAATTTAGAGGTATAAAGGTCAATTTTTTAAATGCAGTAAAGATGAAAATAGGGAAGTTAAGAGCACAAATGCATTCTACTGCAATCTAATAATATTAGATTATGTGAAAGAAATCAAGCTACTGGGGATTCAATAAACTACATGTGGATTCTGCTCAGAGCCTACATGGAGTGCATTTGTGTACATGATACTGCTCATCACGTGGCATCTCACAGCCTCGTACCATATATATTCATGATGTGCTGTGTGCATAGGCAAGGATTCATGGCTCACCTCAGTGTTACAGACCATAAAACCTTATACTGAATGTGGATCATTCCACTCAAACACTAGACTAGCGAAAGGAAAAAGGGCAAGCATGTTTTTTCTGAAGAAAATGAAGTAAGGCACATAAATGTATGTCATTATATGTTGACTGCAATCTTCAGTGATTCCACAATAAACTATCCATTTTACAAGGAACAGGCCAAATATATGATGCAAATATCTGGACATTCTGCAAAACTGTGAATGGTCAGCCTTTTGTGTTTCAATTTCTCTCTTTTTCTTTTTTTTGCCAGTGCTTGTGTGATTTGGCTGTGCTTACCTGGTCTGCATGAAGAGAAGTAGCACACAGACTGGAAGAATGGACCGCCAAGGTTGTAGACAGGACCCAGACAGTCACAAATATAAATTGGATGCGTTCAATTAATAATATTCTGCATCACACAAACATGGTAAGCAGCATTGCACTATGATTAACAGTGAGAACATTACAATAACTACTAAAACAGCAGGTATCATCTCTCTAATCCTGCAGCAGCAGCTAAGTGTAGGTGTGGAGTGCAGAAGGTATGGGTTTCTAGCACAGGGTCTGAAAGTTTTGTTTTACTGTTGTGATATTGCAGGTTATAGCAATGACTTGCCACATACACAGCTGATTTTTTCTACCTTCTTGTTATAATAGATGCAAAAGTTTGAGAACTGTATATATGGTAAATTTGATTAGCCCATTTACACAAATGTCTGTATACCTAATAAGCTAGAAATTGCATTGCTTGCCACTGTTGTGCATTGCTTAACATCAAAGAAACACCCAGCATTGCACACCCTCGCCTACCATGCTTGAGCAATGGTAAGTGATGCGCAACACTTTCAATTGTTGCAAATCCAAAATGTGTGCACTCTCAATAAGCACAAGACATGCAATAGGCAGGAAACAACAGCATATTAATTGCAATTGAAGGGAAATGTTCATTAAGCATTGAACTTGAACTATGGCGGGCATGTCTGGAGTTGCTGGAGAGGATGTGCACTTTCAACCACAGCAGTGGGGTGTCCAGTAGTCCAAGGTTTTGCTGGACTCCTAGATAGGGTGCATGGGCCCAGGTTGCTGCAGGACTATTCCAACTCAGAAGATAAATCTGAATCCTGGAATAGTGCTGCCAGGGCCTTAAGCAGTGCGACAGGTTTTCCCCCGCACAGGAAGCAATACAAACATCATTTTGATTACCTCTGGAGGAGGAAGCAGGATACCTTTTATCTTTGAATTTGAAGTGCTAGACAGGAGATACCCACAGATGCATGAGTATCAATTTTGGTGAGTAATTGTACGAGTTATAAGCTGAATATGGCCATGACTGGTATTCATAAAGGTAAGTCCAAAAGCACAGTATCGCAAAACCAAATGCACACAACCTGCTGAAATGGTCTACCTTGACCCGAGAAGGAGTAAAAAACACAGCTGCCTTTCCAAACAGGATTTATTCGAAAAACTCCAAAAACTCCAAAAGTAGTTAACACGAAGAATGGTTAAGCGCTTTCATCTGTTATCAGATTTCATCAGAACCCTAATACATTCTTTAGACGTAGTTTTTATACTTAATTTGGCCAAATTTTCAAAACTTGATTACTATATCCTACTTAATTGACATACACATGCCTTAACTTAAAAATACAGTATATATAAAATTTTTAAAAATACACTTATTGTACTTAATATACTTAGTATATTAACAATTCTACTAATACACAACCTAACTCTTGTAAACCTTAATATACTAAATGCTTGTTGAAACATGTATTGTTCCTTAAAATACTCTACTAGTTATTCATACAGACCCAATACTAAAATATACCTTGATTACATATTATACTACATATAGCACAACACTACAACAAAGAAATGTCACTACTCTGTATAACATGCTGTAGCGTAATGAAAGACCACAATAGGGAATTAATATTTAACTCCATTGCATTAGTACAAAGCTAGAAATGGTTTCAGACTGACATGGTCATTGATACCTGGATATGTAGTTGCATCTAGGCTAATTTGCCATTTGCTTTCTACCCAGGCAAGATATGTCTTCCAATCTCCTCCTTTGTCACCTACATCCACCTGATCTATAATTGCAAATAAGAATGTGTGTTCTTGTCCATTTTCAATAGTGTGTTTGCTCAACGCATTTTTAGGGTCCCTTTTCCTTATTCTGTACAGATGTTCATATATTCTGGTCTTGAATTTTCTCTCGGTTTTCCCTATATAATATGGAGCATTTTGTACATGTTGCTATATATACTACCCGCTGTGAGTTACAGTTGCCTCTCTTGCAGGTAACCACTGATCTAATTATATTATTAATCCTAATTCTAACACTATTGTTAATGTTTTACATTGGTTGCAAGAACCACATTTCAAAGTGCCTTTCTTATATATTCCATCATTTCTATTTCTATTTTGCTCCAAAATTCTCTTCAAATTATTGCCTGTTTTATATATGGTGCATAATTGTTTACCTACTATATGTCCAATAGATACAGATGAATTCAATAGTTCCCAATACTTCTTCAGAATACCTATTACTATATTTGTGTATGGATTAAACCTAAGTATGCAAACCTTCCTTTCATTTTCTACATTCATACCAGGTTTACTAATTAATTTCATGCCCAACAAGGGTAGATATTTGTTACCCCATTGATTCTTGACATACGTTATAGTGTTGTCCAACATTTTACTTGGGTATCCTCTATCCAAAAATAATTTATACAAGGTATCCATTTCCCTATCCATGCATTCCCTAGTTGATGACATTCTAGCTATACGAATGCATTGTCCCTTAACAACATTCCTAAATAGAGTATTTTAAGGAACAATACATGTTTCAACAAGCATTTAGTATATTAAGGTTTACAAGAGTTAGGTTGTGTATTAGTAGAATTGTCAATATACTAAGTATATTAAGTACAATAAGTGTATTTTAAAAAATTTTTTATATATACTGTATTTTTAAGTTAAGGCATGTGTATGTCAATTAAGTAGGATATAGTAATCAAGTTTTGAAAATTTGGCGCCAAATTAAGTATAAAAACTACGTCTAAAGAATGTATTAGGGTTCTGATGAAATCTGATAACAGATGAAAGCGCTTAACCATTCTTCGTGTTAACTACTTTTGGAGTTTTTGGAGTTTTTCGAATAAATCCTGTTTGGAAAGGCAGCTGTGTTTTTTTACTCCTTCTCGGGTCAAGGTAGACCATTTCAGCAGGTTGTGTGCATTTGGTTTTGCGATACTGTGCTTTTGGACTTATCTGTTGTTACATGGCTGATATGGTTACACCGGTGACCCCTTTGAGTAGGGAGGAATTCAGTTCACTTCGGAATGAGGTGAACTCGCTGCAGAGCGATGTAAGCAAGCTCCTTGACTTGGTTAATAAACTAACGGATGTTGTGTCGGCTGGAGGAGATCAGTCTAAACTAGCGTCTAAACCGGAAGCACCGGAAACGCAAGCAGTTTTGCTTGAATTACGCTCCGACAGTAGCGTTAGTGACATTCCAAATGGGCAAGCGAGTGTAAATCTACCGCAGAAGGGACAGTATAACCAGCATAATCTGGAAGTAGAAGAAGTAAACGTTAACCTGTCGACGGAGGCAGAGTTCACCTTCGATTTTAGCCTGTTTCATACACGCAAGGAGAATGCAAGGTTGGGGGCTCGTCCGAAACAACAGCGTGAGGAAGTTAAAACGTACTCCACGGCAGTTGGCAAAGCAAAAGGCATGGATAAAGGTACTGTTAGCAAACATTTTTCTAGCCCGAAAATGCCAAGCAGCCGAAGAAGAGACTGTCATAATGGCAATTTTAATTTTAATGTTACCAACGTACTGAATGACTTTTTAGCAGATGAATGTGAATTTACAGAAAAAGTACCTATGGACACTAAGCACAATTGTTTTGACAAAGAAAAGTATGTAGGGGACAATGATGACATTAAATCGAAAATTTATCTATTGGGAAAAAAGTTAACTCAATTAAGAAGTGCAAAATTGGATAATGCCTATTTAGAAAAATGTTTGTTATTAAAAATAGTCCCTAAGGGACTAAGGTTTTTTAAACTCCCACTTGGAGTTAAGTATACTACAAAAATAGAACAGTTGTTCAATAGTATGTTTGATGAGTTTGGTTTTAAGTATATCAAGCAACTGATTAAGTGTAATGAGGAAAAAATACAGGGGTTGACACAGGAAGTGGAGGAAATTAATGTGAATGTAATACATGATGAAAAATTCCCGGCATGGTATGATTTATATACTAATCAGTTTAGTATGGTTAAAAACAAAGTCAAAACTTTTTATAATAGAAAATTACATAAAATTGATAGGGATGTTGAAATGTATAGGAATGGTAGAGCATATATTTGGCCTCGTTATCAACATGAGGACAGGGAGAATTTTGAGTGGGTCCATACTAAAAGTAAAAGAAAACATAATAGATATAATCAGGAGGAGAATTTTCAAGGTGGAAGATACTACCCGGCACCCAAGAGATTTTAGATGGGGAACATTTTAAGTATGTTTGCAATACTGTGGGTAAAGGACCCACATGTACTGAGGTACTTGATGAGGATTCCATTTCAAATGATACTACCATTATACCTACTATTACACCACCTATTATTTCAGATTCCGCAACCAATATAACAGGTGATCCTACTGCTGAACTACATTTGGTAGGAAGTTCTGACCCCTTACCAAGGGTTCATATTTTTGGGGGATTTAAAGTATATAATTATACCAATGTTATGGTTACGGAGCATATAGCAACATTATTTAGTAAGGGAATGAAATTCATCCCTATGGTTAAATTTAACCTATTTGATGTTATAAAGGAAATTAAACTTTTTTGCAGAAGGCTAAATTTAGCAATTCAATTTTATGAGGACAACAACAAGGCCAGCATGTACACCACTAAAACCAAACTAGTTAAGAAAAGTACGTATATACCAGCTGTAAATGCACAGGTAGCCCTGTATGAAAGGATGGTATGTAAGGAAGTCTACTTATTGTACAATGATATTAAGGGTAATTCGAATGAAATAGTTGACTTTCATGACAATTTAATACTTGAAGAAAGGAAATGTATGGACGAACTTTTATTAAATGATGAAGTGAGAATCATGAAGCCTGACAAAGGGGGAGGGATAGTGATATACGATCAAAATGAGTACCTTATAGATATACATAATATACTATATGAAACAGGTAATTATGAAGTTGTTTCCCTAAATCAAATTAACATAGGGTATAGACGCATTGATCTGGCCCTAGAAGAGTACTTACTTGACAATAGAATAACAACTGAATTGTATGAATATTTAAGAACAGATTATCCTATATTAGCACATATTATAGGAATACCTAAAATTCATAAAAACTTAGCTAAACCCCCCTTCAGGCCTATAATATCGGGTTCTAAGTCCAAAACTTTCAAAATTGGTGTTACTATCGATCATTGGACGAAACCTGTGTATTCTAATGTGAGCCATATTGTAAAGGATTCGTGGGATTTTTTGGGGAAATTAACTAATGAAGTATGGGATGAGAATCTTACATTTATAACCATTGATGTGCAAGACTTATTCTCCAGTATCCCGGCGAATATTGGTCAGGAATATTTTTACAATAGCCTCATTAAGTATGCAGGGCTTACATCGGATAAAAATAATTTAATTATGGACATGATGGGTCTGGTCCTAGATTATAATTATATTATTCATGCTGGAGAATACTTTCGTCAAACTCAAGGAGTAGCAATGGGGGCGTCTTGTGCCCCCATTTTTGCGAATTTAGTAATGCTCGAGTGGGAGAATAAATATATATTTTTTAGTGAATTTCATAAGTATATAAAGTTATACTTGAGATTTTTGGACGACATGTTTATTATTTGGACAGGACCAACTGATATAATACCCTCCTTTATAGAATATATAAATCAAACCACTGATTTTTTGAAATTTACGTATCAGCAAGATAAGAATGAAATAGCATACTTGGACACTCTGATTATGAATACAGGTAGTGGATTTGCCTCTCAAATATATAGGAAACCAACATTCTCCAACGACTATATACACTTTAGTAGTTGTCATCCCCCTCATATATTTAGGAATGTTGTTAAGGGACAATGCATTCGTATAGCTAGAATGTCATCAACTAGGGAATGCATGGATAGGGAAATGGATACCTTGTATAAATTATTTTTGGATAGAGGATACCCAAGTAAAATGTTGGACAACACTATAACGTATGTCAAGAATCAATGGGGTAACAAATATCTACCCTTGTTGGGCATGAAATTAATTAGTAAACCTGGTATGAATGTAGAAAATGAAAGGAAGGTTTGCATACTTAGGTTTAATCCATACACAAATATAGTAATAGGTATTCTGAAGAAGTATTGGGAACTATTGAATTCATCTGTATCTATTGGACATATAGTAGGTAAACAATTATGCACCATATATAAAACAGGCAATAATTTGAAGAGAATTTTGGAGCAAAATAGAAATAGAAATGATGGAATATATAAGAAAGGCACTTTGAAATGTGGTTCTTGCAACCAATGTAAAAACATTAACATTAGTGTTAGAATTAGGATTAATAATATAATTAGATCAGTGGTTACCTGCAAGAGAGGCAACTGTAACTCACAGCGGGTAGTATATATAGCAACATGTACAAAATGCTCCGCATATTATATAGGGAAAACCGAGAGAAAATTCAAGACCAGAATATATGAACATCTGTACAGAATAAGGAAAAGGGACCCTAAAAATGCGTTGAGCAAACACACTATTGAAAATGGACAAGAACACACATTCTTATTTGCAATTATAGATCAGGTGGATGTAGGTGACAAAGGAGGAGATTGGAAGACATATCTTGCCTGGGTAGAAAGCAAATGGCAAATTAGCCTAGATGCAACTACATATCCAGGTATCAATGACCATGTCAGTCTGAAACCATTTCTAGCTTTGTACTAATGCAATGGAGTTAAATATTAATTCCCTATTGTGGTCTTTCATTACGCTACAGCATGTTATACAGAGTAGTGACATTTCTTTGTTGTAGTGTTGTGCTATATGTAGTATAATATGTAATCAAGGTATATTTTAGTATTGGGTCTGTATGAATAACTAGTAGAGTATTTTAAGGAACAATACATGTTTCAACAAGCATTTAGTATATTAAGGTTTACAAGAGTTAGGTTGTGTATTAGTAGAATTGTTAATATACTAAGTATATTAAGTACAATAAGTGTATTTTAAAAAATTTTTTATATATACTGTATTTTTAAGTTAAGGCATGTGTATGTCAATTAAGTAGGATATAGTAATCAAGTTTTGAAAATTTGGCGCCAAATTAAGTATAAAAACTACGTCTAAAGAATGTATTAGGGTTCTGATGAAATCTGATAACAGATGAAAGCGCTTAACCATTCTTCGTGTTAACTACTTTTGGAGTTTTTGGAGTTTTTCGAATAAATCCTGTTTGGAAAGGCAGCTGTGTTTTTTACTCCTTCTCGGGTCAAGGTAGACCATTTCAGCAGGTTGTGTGCATTTGGTATTCATAAAGGTGTTATGTTCTGTTTTTTTTCCACAGCTGCTGAAAAGTGAGTCTAGAATGTTTGATCCCATGCCGCACATCTAGTAAGGATGCGAGAAACATGTAGTATGTATGCATCAGAACACTACTGTCTAAATAGTATTTTAATAATAATAATAATTTGTATAATCATTTTGTAGCATTAAAAACTAAGGACCATTTAGTTGGTATTTAATAGAGTTGTATCAAATTGAACATGCATGTCCCAGCTGTAAAAGAAACTATGCATGCCTTAGTCTGTAGCACAAAGCAATGGTGCCATATTCTCAAATAGCAGTGGGCATGTATCTCTGAACTGTAAAAGGAAAGTATGCATGCAGTGGTCTGTAGGACAAAAGAACAGTGCAGTATTTTAGCATAGTCAACAGTTGTGGATTTAAAAAATGCGGTACCCAAATATACACTACTGTTAGGTTTTCATCATTATTGGAATGTAACTTCATACATCTATACCAGTGGCACAAATGACCCTCTGTAATCTGTAATCAGTATAATTAGGACATGCATAAGTGCAATATATGCAGACATCAAGGATCAGTGGCCACAGTCTGTACTATAGTGTGTCTCTGTTATAAACTGGGTAGTCTTTAAAGTAATGAAGAAACTTTTTAGGCGTTTTTAGTGTCAAAAGTAAAGGTAACAGAATCGAGTCAAATAATTGTATCTGTGCTTTGTATGTCACATATGAAGTTCATAGGATCATAGAAAGTTACTAGGCTAATGGCTGTGAGGGCCTTACAAGCCTAGCCAAGATTTTAGCCCATGTTCTGACAAGTCAGCACCTGATGCCCCCATCCAGCAAGGACACAGGTGGAATCCCGGGGTGTATTTTCTGCTCCCCGTCCAGTTATTCAGGTTGCACTTAAAAAAGGTTAATGAGGTAGTTGGATGGGAAGAGGGAATCTGTCCCACAAAGTTCTACTGATGTAACAGCCTGTGTTTAGGTCACCCATGTGGGTTACTCGAGTGGAGCTTGACTTGCAGATATGCAGCAGTCCCATCAAGGTAGAGTCTAAGTTTGCTTTGTATACCAGACAGAGGTCACTTCTGAGGACTCTGTATGAGACTGAGTATAGGGGCAGGGATTTAGCCTATCTGTGTATGGTAGATGTTTGAGGCCCTGGATTCTACTAATGAGGAACCCCTGCGGTCTCTCCAGCTGCTGCATGTGCTTTGTGAGTTACATGCTGAAATGGGCATTGTACTCAATAATGGGTCTTATAAGGGAAAATACAGGGATGTTATGACCTCCTTGTCCCTGGATGAGATACCCTTACTAATGAGATGGGCCATGTCAAAAGCTTTCTGAACAACAGAGGCAATATGGTGATCAAAATTCAGTTTGCTATCAACTTAGGTGCTCAAGTTCCTCACGACTGATTGCATACTTAGGACCTTATTGTTAATGTGATAATTTGTGGGGATGTCACTCTCCACAAAGGGGATGATGATGATGATGATGATACATTTTTGCATTCAGTTGGAGGCCATGTTTCTGGCACCAATCATTTGTTTGGGTAAAATCCTCTTGGAGGATATCCACATAACTGGGGGAATTAATTGCAGTGCTAAGGTTGATGTTATCTGCAAACTTGTTACTAAATGTTCTCCCTTTTTTCTCTCATCCCGAAGTTTTTCTCTCTTTTTGTGTGTTATTATTTTCTATTTGTTTCTATTTTTTTCTTTCTTTTTTGTGTTTTTTTATGTTTTGATTTTTCCATAGCACAGTGGAGTAGAACTTCCCCATGGGATTCACCTGCCCCCATTCTATTGGCTGCAGCACTGCTGCCCAGCACATCTGGCAGAGTACCTGGTTGCACCCCTTCTGCTGAGCCTGCACTTCCTGGCCCCTCAGGTAGTTCTTCCCCACAGGATACTCCTGTGGCTTGCTCTGGGAGCAGTGGCAGAGGGGATGAGTTTATCACCCGTGACTAACTGCAGGGATGGAAGGTAGGATTGTGTGCCAGACTGTTGGCACACTCCTGCACTGGATGGAGCACCTGCTTTGCCTCCTCATGCAGAGCAACCATAGAAGGCACAGATGTTGAGCACTGCAGCCAGCGACGCAGTGAAGTGACACTGATGACAGTCTACTGGGTGAGGACTAGATTCTCACTATCAATTGCCTCACTGTGCATGGGACCAAGATTCCTCACCATCTCTCCATTCATGGTGTTCACCAACCTCATGTGTCCTTCACCATTCCTGTCTCTTGTCTTGTTTGTCTTGTCTATCTGCAGTTGCTTTCTTACTGCAAAAAAACAGGGGGGGGGCTTTAGTCCTCTTTGTCACACAAACAGCTTTATATCAAAGAAATGAAGTCATTCCTCACACAACCAGCTGCATCAGAATGTACACTACTAGCAATCCATCAGCTGTGATTTGTATATTTAGTTCTCTTTCCTATATTTGGACATATAACAGTTAGTGATCACATGACCTGTCATAATTATGCTTACAAATATACAGCTCTGTGTTGCCCCTCATTGTTTCTTGACCATTCCTCAGTTATGTAACATATGAAGTATATAAGCCATTCTATATCATTGGCCTTAACAGTGAGAGAATATTAACTAGGAATAATGTGATATGCAGTTGCCAACAAATGAAGTCCAAGTTGAATGGCACAAACATGCATATGCTGTTCTTTTGGGGGTATCATAGCTGAGTTATGGCAGGAACAATGGTACACTCCTCTTTTGGAGGTGGGACAAAGCTAAGTTACTATTATAACACAAACAAGTCTGAAATTTGAAACTGCAATGTGTATCATCACTTTCTAACTTCTGTCTTTAATGATTTACCAGTACAAATTTATGGTGCTAAACTGAGGCATGCAGGGAGCATCAGAATTCTTCAGAGGTATGACTGCGTGAATCTTTCATACCTGAGGCCTACTACTTTCTTACAAATCCACCGCTATTTGCTTACTTACTGTACCAAGTTAGGAAATACAAGAATATGCCATAATATTATTAAATGATACACTTTAGGTTCAGGACTTACCTTGCAAATGCAGCAGTTGACACACCTTTAATTCAGGGCTGACTCTGTCTGATGCAAGCAGTACACAGTGAATACATGGTGAGGTAAAGGTTGGGTGAGTTGCAATCAATTTTACTACATGTATGTGAGTAGGAGAAAGATATTAGGTCCCTAGGTGGTTGATGCATGTGCTATGCATTGTCTTTTATCCAAAGCAAGGGCATACTGAGCACGTCTATGTCTGCATACAGTGATAGCAGCTGAGGCTTCCTCCTCTGAGTCCTCCTCTGAGTGTGGCTTTGGTGACCTAGGCATTGGTTGGAGGATGTGTGTCCTTTCCCTTAGCTGTGCTGCAGCTGTTTCTGCAGGATCAGATTGTGGAGCATAGCACATACTGTGAGTATGTGTGTACTTGTTCATAGGTTCATAGGTTCATAGGAAGGTAAAAGGCTATTGGCCCGAGGGCCTACATAAGCCTAGCCAACAAGGTTCCCTGGCTTACACCACCCAAGAAAGTTATTTTCCTGTGCCACTGTCGAGCAGAGACACAGAAGTGATCCCTGGGGTGTATTTCCTATTTCCCATCCACTCATCAAGATTTTTCCTAAAGAGTGGTAATGAAGAACTTTGCTTGACATAGATGGGTAGCCTGTTCCAGAGTATGGGAAGTCTCTGGGACAGGAATCTATCCCACCAGCATGTCCTGTTTATTGTGGTGACAAGGATTAGGTCCCAAGAGCGTGTAGCTTGGAGGGATTAGGATTTCTTTAGGTGTAGCATGTCCAACAGCTCTGGGTTTGACATAGCTTTACATGTTAGGCAGAGATCATCTCGGAGTAGGCGATATGCTACAGAGTAAAGCTGGGGTTTGTTGAGGCGGTCAGTGTAGGGCATCTGTTTGAGGCCAGTAATCCTCTTTGTGAGGTACTTCTGCGGCCTTTCCAGCTGCTGCAGATGTCTTGTGAGGTACATTCCAAAAAGGGGCATTGTACTCTATAATGGGTCTAATGAATGTCGAGTAGAGGGGATCAAAGACCTCTTTTTTCCTAGATGAGAACCCTTTTATGATGAGGTGTGTCATGTAGAAGGACATCCTCACTACTGTGGTGATCTAACTTTATACTGCAGGGCTTCACCAAGTATATCTATGCACTGGAACCATGACTTCAGAAGCCCAAACAAATGCTCTATGATTTTTCTAGTTTAAGTATGTGCCTCATTATAGCATTCTTCCATGGATGTATGTACTTCTGATGGGTGTCATCAGCCACGGTTCCAGGGCATAGCCTGCATCCCACAGTAAATGGCCCTGTAGGATGTCTCCCCTAGCAAATGTTTGGTTCAGCTCTGATGTGTGCCAGATATGGAGATCATGATAACTGCCAGGGTTGCCAGCATACACATTGAAGATAATTCCTTGAGCATTACACATTCCTTGGCATTTGATGGAGCGGTATCCCTTGTGGTTAATATAGACTCAACCCTGCTCACCAGGTGGTGCTTTCATGTGTACATGAGTGCAATCTACAGCACCCAATATTTCAGGGTAGTATGCTACTTGGTGAAACAGTTGCATATTGCTGGTCATCTCTTCAGAAGTACAGGGAAAAATATGTGCACATTGGCATGTATGAGCATAGCATCCAGAAATTGGTGGAGGATCCTGGAGGCTGATGCCTGTGACACACCGGTCATGTCCCCAGTTGGTCATTGAAAGGTACCAGTAGCTAATATTCTAAGGGCTACACAAACCTTAGTTTCCACTGGGATGGGTTCCCATTGGTTGGCACTGGCTCTGAGTTGAGGATGGCAGAGCTCACAGAGTTTTTGTAATGTGTCCCTGTCCACCCTGTACCGCTCTACAATCTCCGGCTCATGTAGCACCTGGAAAGTTACCTTGGGCCTGAGCACTGTTCTCCTTCTCAGCCTAGATCTATTGTCAGCAGCACAAGCAGCACTGGCTTCAGCCTCTAACACATGCAGATGTAAAAGAGCTGCAGCAGCCCCTAGAATTCTGTCAGTTAAAATCTCCTTGTCTCTACTCCAATAGTATTGAAGGATAAAGTTAAAAAACAGGATGGAGGCTACATGGATCCTTTATACATTGTTGAATAGCTCCACCATGTTGGAGTGGTTGATTAACATGCAATTCACTTGCTTATGCTATAACTAGCATCTATTAAACACACCTGTTGCTTGCTCATTAGTGCGCTATACACACCTCCATGCATCTCCACTCACCTTCGCCTAAATAAGGTAAGCAAAGGCAAAATTGATGTTTATTCTGCTCTTGTGATATCACGTAAACATGTACCATAAAAGTGAAGGAAAGGTTGCACACCCTGTAGTTGAACCCAGGACCATCTATATTCCAGCACTAACACATACATGTGCTGCCACGGGAATAGTTACATAACAACACAAAGAAAAATGGAATTGTTATGGTTGATACACAGATTTTCTAGCATCCATCACGTGCAATTAGGTCAGAATATGTGTGGTATTGCATGTTAAGGGCAGTTCTGTACAAATGTAAGAGCTTTTACTTGCTCTTGTTTCCAGGTAGACTCATTTCCATGGCTGTATTCAGAAAGTTTTGGAATACACAGCCAACACGAACATGTAGTCCACACAGTTGCTTTAGAAGTTGTTGACTCACTCCACCATGTTGATTTGCTTTATTAGCATAAAATTAAGCTACTTATGCTACAATTTGCATGCCTTGAAAGTTTCATATTTACGCAGGAGTGAGCGCTACTGTGTACCGCTACACAGAGTTTACTGAATCTAAAAGTTTTTGCGGCCATCACTACACACTGCACACGTTAAAAATTATCATGTAATATTTATTGAATCCCTCTGCTAGTCTGATGATTTTAAGGATACACACTTATTACTAAAAAGATGTGCGTCTGCCAATGTAATAAAGCTTAAAGCTTAACTAATGTTATCTTTTATTTGTCTGCACCTTTTTAAGCAATAGATTTTACAGAGAATATCATGACCTACAATGCAAATGCCTTCATCTGTATAAACATTTTATAAGCTGTATCAGTTGCAGAAATGGGTCTGTATGAATTGCAGATGAAGGACTTTTTTGGGGGCTTTAACAAATTTACATATCATGGGAGTATATGCATTTTCTTTGCCTAATTGCAGCTTAGTAGAAGCAAATGTTGACTAAGACTGGAAATACTTTACCAAGTTCTGTAGGCAGACAATTTGGCCCTAGGGATTTATGCATTCTGAGACTGAACTGACAGGTGAAGTTTTGCTTTCAGAAACAGTTGGACAAACTGTAGTGGTGTTTGATTTATGAGACATCTCAAATATACATTGCAATACAATATCTAAACTCTCCTTCTGGTAATTCAGCTCTGAACACAAAGGCTTGTGGAAATATTCTTGAAAGGTTTAGGCTGGAGTAGTAAATTATATTCAGTGAAGGATATATATATTGCCCCAAGCACTTTTTTTGTCAGAGGTAGGTACCATAAAAATTCAGAGTTTAATCTATTTAGTGCCACTCCTGGCTTTCCAATATACCTTCCATCTTCTGACCTGCACTATTTTATGAGATGATAAACATGATAGCCAGTACTGAAAATGGTAAAGAAAAATGTTTTCTGAGGCAATCACAGTATGGAAGCTTTTTTGTTTTTTTTGCATACTGGATCTTGCTGAAGTTTTGCATTAGAAGCTGCCTCTTGATTGAAAAGCTATAAGCTGGTCAAACCGGGATTATCTTCCATTGTTTTTTAGGAATGAATGTTTTTACAAAGAAGTAAAAAATCTGTACTTTGTGGTCACATAAGGATATTAAGATGGCTCTATTATGTGTAGAATTATTGTACAAGTTCATAGAAATATATTATAATGTGCTCTGTCTGATTTAAACATTTAAAATAATCTGAGATAATTAAAGTTTTGAAAAGTATTATGAAAGGGTATGTAAATACCTGTAAGTTGCAATTGAGAAAGACTGGAGTTAAATGCTGCAACTAAAATGAGTACAGTAACAGACGATAAGCTGCTGTATGATAGTTCTGACTAATGATTATTTTTTACCATTTTTGTACTTTGATTGCTTGATGATCATCCACATCTCCCTCCTTATCCCTGTCATTAGAGAATACAATGATAGTAAGACCATCACCCAGCAGGTATTGGATATATTTATTTATTTAGTTAGTTGCTTATTTATGTATATATGTATGCATGTATATATGTATGTATGTATTTATTTTATGTTATTTCCTATATTTTCTTCCTGTAAGCCAAGTAGTGTAGAAAGCAGTCAGCATCCAATTGGCATATCAGACATTTGTCACTCAATTCCCCGAGAGATACAAAATCACAGGTGGCTATACACCCTTGGAAGCAGGGTTATGAATTTGACTTCTACAACATTGCTTAATGAAATGAGGACCCCAAGGTGCAGTATATCCCGTTCTCATTCCACAAAGACTTAGGCAATAGTGCACTACTGTTTCATTCCTCTCCCTCCCCACTTGTCTTTTTTAAGGCCTAGATCACATATCAGCCAAGAGATATCCAAGAAATAGTTGGGAGCTGATGTTTAGAGAAATTTTCTAGTACAAACTCTTCTAACAACCTTTAAAAAGAGTAAGTGACAGGATTCAGTTTCAGTCGCACAGACTGAACTAAGTGATGAAAATGAATATGAGTTATAGTAACTGAATGCTTTTATCCCATTTGCAGTTGGAATCAAGCATTGCATTATTAAAAGTAAATAATGCAGGTAAGTCATTTTAAATGCTAAACAATCTTACTAGTAAATTTGCTTAACCTCTAGAGTGTGCAGAATCTAGGTAGATAGGTTGGTTATTTTGTAGTAAGGAGTGCTTCCTGCAGAAGAACCATATGCATACCAAGGTGCTTTCTACTGACATGATACTATTAAACCAGTTTAGAATAAAACCAATGGGGTGATTCGATAAAGTCTACAAGATAATTTTGACCGTATGTACATTGTGACGCGATGAGCACACAGCTGTGAAAAGTTTTAGGTTCAGTGAACTCTGCACAGTGGGGCACACAAACCGTAAACTCGGAAACTTTCATGGCATGCAAATTACATCATAAGATGCTGAATTGTATGCTAGTGAAGGAAACCAACACAGTGAAGCAATTCAACATGTTGGCCATGTACGCAAAAGTTTACAGAATACAGGAGTGTACATGGAAACTAGAGCAAGTAACTTTCCATATATTTGTACAGAACAAACCCTAACATGTAACCACACACATATTATGACATTCACAGACAGGTTGGGTGGTAGAAAACATGTTAAAAATAGCAAGAAGTCCTTATTAAGTGCTCTGACATAAATGCCGATTTGCACCCCACCCCCAAATGAACAATGTAATCATAACTAATGTAGACAGCTAAGAGTGTAAACCCTATGAAATATAGACTCTCAGACATGAATTGCTGTGTGCACATATATACACCTAAGTAATACCCTTCCTTGACTGTACAGCATTGGGATACCCCTTCAGTTTCCCTGTCAACATGGTTACCAACCATGTAAATTCAGGGCTGTCAACATGTTGAAGATGGAAATGAGCTCAAAACTTATTAAAATTGCAGAATCCCAAAAACTTGTAACTGTGCAGGGATGTTCACTTCATGTAGGCACTTCCACAGTGATCGTGTTGAATGCATGGCAACAGTGAATGATGACATCAAGGGGGTGCATCAGGTTACACTTACAAAGGTGTACATGTAGGTCTGTGAAGTGTAAAAGTGCATGCAAGCAGTACACAATTTAAAAGTTCTGTGTCATCCTCTTTATTGTTTGTTAAAATGTATCATATCTGTCTGCATTAAATTAAAGTTTATTTTTTTTAATTTTCACCCTTGTTTGCATAATGCGATACTTAGTGCAACCACGGGAAATGGAGGAATGCATGACAGATTTCTTGATGCATGTCACATAATTATTCCTGAGGCAGCATGTGTATGTCTAGGGCTAGAGTATAGAAGGTCCTGGGTTTTACTACAGGGTCTGCAACCTTCCTTCTACTTCTTGAACTGTGTGCTTCCACAATATAATAGGCACAGACAAAAGTAATAAGTTTCCTTGTGTTCCCCTTATTTCAGCAGCAGTGCATGCAGTGTCAATGCAAGCTGCAGTGCATAGTTGTGCATTGTGCACCAGTGGGCACTAACACAGGTCATATATTCAGTAAAGTAGCATATGTTTTTCATAGCTGCTAATTTCAGCATAAACAGGTGATTTCAGTATGGTGGAGCTATTCAGCAAGTTTTAAAGCATACTTCTAGCCTACATTTTGTTTTTTTCTGCATACTTCCATCCCATTAGAGTAGACACAAGGAGATTCTAGGCCTGAAATAAAATTTTCTCAACTGCTGCATTTGCAAATTTGCAAGGTAAATCCTGAACCTAGAATGTAATCTATAATAATATTATGGAATATCCTTGTATATCTTAACTTGGTGCAGTGATGCAGTAAATAGTGGTCGATTTGTCCAGAAACTACCTTAACATGTGACAACAGACAATTTAATCATATGTGTCCATTACTAAGATTTTCTTTCTTATTCCTTTTCTTTTCTTTCCTTTTTCATTGCTCTTTTGTGTGATGCACTGCATAGAGCAAATAGCATAAGTGAGTAATGGCTGTGTTTAATGGGTTTACGTGAAGCACAGCAGACCACCTATGAAACAGACGGCCAAAAATAGTAACCAAATACATTCATTTAATGCCTTTGGCCATTGAAAAAACCCAACTTGGAGTACAGATGGCACTGGCTTATAGTACAGAGTGTACAATATTTGTTTTACTGCCATGACATTGCAGTTGACAGCAATGAAGTGCAACATAAACAACTGTTACTTAAACATTCTTGTGACAACAGGTGTAAGAGTAGGACAGGCATACACATGGTCCTGGGTTCAACTACACTACATGCCGTATAGTATTATTTTTACTGACTTTAGCATTGCTACTCGTGTTTGTGCATTGATTATCAATGCACAAACAGGTGTAACTCACATAAATGTTCACTTTGTTAATCATGGCACAAATGCACTGCTCACTCCACTATGGAACTGTATATATGATGCATTTTTATTGGTGTTTATTATCCATTTCCATTGTATGACATAAAACTACATGTGGAAACATTGCAAAATCAGGGCACATTCTCAGTGTATGTCATATATTCACAATACATACATTTTTGTCCCCTCCTTCAAGCAATAAAACCCTGGGGGCTCAGTATTTTTTATACACATATATCAGCCGCACTACAAAGTGCAATATATAATGTTGTGTGCTCCGTCGTGTACAGAGCCAGTTAGTGGTGCTAACAACCTTGCTCTGCTAAACTCAAACATCCAACTATGCTCAATAAGGATACTTGTTTTTTTATACAGCTAGCCTTCGACACAGCTAGGACACACTCTACAGTTAGGCTGTACTGACCTCATATGAACCTATGAATCCATGTGACTATATAGGCTTCTCAACCTGTTGTCCACCATATAGTCTGCTGATGTCATCTACCATAAGTTCACCTGTAGCCATGTAAAACTTAGAGTTATGCCATGGTGCTTGCAAAAGGACTTAGGTCTGTAGTCTGTATTCATAGATAGGTAGTGGCTCTGTTCTCACTGCAGTGAACTGTGTGTGTGTGTGTGTGTGTGTGTGTTTGTGTGTGTGTGCATGCGTGCGTGAGTGCGTACATGTGTGTGTGTGTGTGTGTGTGTGTGTGTGTGTGTGTGTGTGTGTGTGTCTAGCCAGAAGAACAACTGTGTATCCTGCAGCTACTGCCTCCATCCTATAAATGGACACTATTTTGATACTTGCAGCAGCCTATAAATCCATTTCAGACAGACCCCCAACTTCTTCTCTCCAACATGCACTGCTAATGTCATCTACTATAAGGGAACCCACTGACATAAAAAAGTCAGATTTGTGCTGTGGTGTTTGTGTAGACTGCTGTGTTCTATAATCTGTGTACCTTTGATATGTAGAGGTTTTGTTCTCACTGCAGTCAACTAGCTGTGTGTGTGTGTGTGTGTGTGTGTGTGTGTGTGTGTGTGTGTGTGTGTGTGTGTGTGTGTGTGTGTGTGTGTGTCTACTCAGCAGAGTGGATGTGCTATCCTACAGTTATTTATCCAATGGCATGGCTTGCCAGTATTTTGATACTTGCAACTGCCTACACATCCATGTTAGGCAGGCCTCCCACCTTCTTATCTCCAACATGCATTGCTGATGTCATCTACTGTAAGTTGACTTGCAGCCATGCAAAAGTCAGTAACTTGTGTTCTGTAGTTTGTGTACTTAGGTAGGGGTCTGTTCTCACTGTAGTCAACTGGGGAGGGGGTGTTTCTACTCAGCAGAGTAAATGTGTTATCCTACAGTTACTTCTCCAATGATATGGCTTGCTAGTCTTTTTGTACTTGCAGAAGCGTACACATCTATGTCATGCAGCCCTCCCAACCTCTTGTCTGCCACATGGCCTGCTGATGTCATCCAGTATAAGTTGAACTGCAGACATGTAAAAGTCAGACTCATACCATGGTGCTTGCATAGAGTACTGTGTTCTGTAGTCTGTGTAGTTAGATATGTAGGGCTTCTGTTGTCACTACAATCAACTGTGTGTGTGTGTGTGTGTGTGTGTGTGTGTGTGTGTGTGTGTGTGTGTGTGTGTGTGTGTATGAGATTACTTGACATTACAAAGATCCTTTTACACCAGCATGTGAGACACTGTTATCACCATATGGTGAACCACAATGCTGATGTACAACCACATGCTCAACAGGACAATGCTTATGTACCACCACATACTCAACAGACAATGAAAGTGCACACTCCCAGTAAGTGCAATACCTGTAATTGACCAGAAAACATCATTCTACATTTGCCTTGATCTGTGATAGGCATGGCAGGTGTTCCTGGATAATTTTTGAGATTCTGTGCTCAAAGATGGAATGTCCAAGAGTCCAAAGTGTTTGCTGGACTCTTAGTGAATGAACAGGGGCCCAATGTGTTGCAGAGGGATTATCGTGGCTCAGATTACAAGGCAGTGGCATGAAATAGTCTGACCCGGGCTTTGACCAGTGCTGCTGGTACTCCCACACTGGTGAACAATGTATGAATCACTACAGAGACCTCAGGATGAGAAGGAGGGATATGCTCAACCATTGGATTCAGAAATATAGGACTGGGGCAATTTACACATGTTTAAGTATCACTTACAGAGAATACTTGTCAGAGTTAAAAGCTTGATATAGTCAAGACTGGTATGCTTAATGGTATTCTGTTCTGTTTATTTCTATTTTGCAGCTGTCACAGACCGAGAACTGAATGCTGTTAGATTGGCATGGATGCGAGACATGTGGTATATATGCATCTCAACAGTAGGGTTCTTTTAGCATTAAAAGGTATGATGCATTTATTGCTTAATTATACAGTTTTATCAAACTGAGCATTCATTTCTCAACTGCAATAGAAAAGTATGCATGCATTACTTGGAAGGGCAAAACAACAGTTCAGTTTTTCAGAGTAGTCATAGGTTGTGTCTTGAAAATCCACAATTCGCAAATACACAATATTATTAAGTTTTCATTGATATTGCAATGTAATGTCAGAGCTGTAAAGCAGTGTCACCACTGGCTTGTTGTAAACTGCAATCAGTGTAACTGGAACATACACATATGAGCAATGTATTCACACATCAAGGATTGCTTACTGCAATCTGCAATATATTGTGCATTTGTTAGGAGCTGGGTAGTCTTAACAGTAAACAAAGGTATTTGTTAGGAGTTGGTACTGTTAAAATCAAAAGTAACAGAGTTAAAGACTTGTATCAATGCGTTGTATGTCATCTATGACATTACTAATGTTCTCCCTATTTTCTCTCTCCTGAACCCTTTTCTCTCTCTCTCTTTTAATTTATTTTTTGTTTTTCCCACAGCACAGCAATTTAGGCCTGTCACACAGGATCCACCTGCCCCCACTACACTGCCTACAGCACCACTGCCCAGCATGTCTGGTGCAGAACCTGGTAGCACACCCTATACCACCCCTGCACTACCCAGCCTCTCAGGTAGTTCTGCCCCAGATGAGAGGCCTATGGCTCTATCCAGGAGCAGTGTTAGAGTTGCTGAGTTTATCACCTGACAGGAACTGACAGGGATGGTGTGTAGTATTGTGCACAACACTGTGGGTACATGTCTACACTGGATGGGGACAGTATTCTCCATCTTTGTATTAAAATAATGTGAGGAGACTCAGACGTCAGATACTTCAGCCATCTAAGCAGTGAGGAGACAGTGATGACAGTCCACTGGTGATGACTCGATTCTCACTGTCACCCAACTTGATGTCCATGGGTTTTTGATGTCATCACCATCACCACAAACATGGTGTTCACCCACTTCATGTGTCCTTTACATTCCCTGTTTCTTCTTGTTTGGCTTGTCAGTTTGCCATTGCTTCCTCACCTACCAAACTTATTGCACCAGATATTCCTACATTCCTTCCACAACATTATCCTCTCTCTCTCTGAAAAATAAGGCAACTGTCCCACAAAAAAATTACACACCCACACCCACACACACACACACACACACACACACACACACACACACACACACACACACACACACACACACACACATGATTCAGTCCAATTCCCTATACAACATATTGTTTTCTAGTCACCCCTCTCTCGGGAGGTGACAGTCCAAATTCAGCAAAATTTATGCCTATATGTTCATGTCTTTTTCTTGAATACATGGATAGCTATGGTTCTTTTCGACATCCTTCCTGCAAATTCCTGCCTTTCTTTCAGTTTGTTCTTCCCTCTGCTTGCTCTCCATTTCACATTTCTTTTCTTTAAAGACTTATTGCATGATGGTGCACATTGCCCACTAATTAGCAACTATGGCAAAAGTAGTTTTAAGTATTATATAGTTGTATTGGAAACCAGCATGACCTAGCCATATTTTAGGCAATCCATACCAACTATCACACTTCAGAATTTCAATTTACATGTAAAATTATTTGAAATTGTTACATACACCTTGATTCAAACCAAGTATTATCTGAATAAAAAAAACTCATGTATCACTGCATTAACAGGTAATGCTACAGACTCAGTTGATTAGGAGGTTATTTTGGAGACTGTATAGCAGATGGCAGACTTAACTGCTGTTGTATATAATTGCTACCTAACTGAATCATTGGCTGCAGGAATTAATGCACTTAATTTAGTAATAGGTTTCTTTTTGGGGCAAATGGTATACCTATAGGTAATACATTAACGTTTTTTTTTGTAAAAGCATTGCTTATTGATGCTGCATGATGTGCAGCATCGGACATCATCATATACTACTGCTGTACAGAACAAAATGAGTATCATGTAATGCTTTATAAAACATTACAGGAGATCATACAATGCTGCTTCATAGAAATTTAATGAAGGAAATATGACATTAGTGATATGGGGAGAAAACATGGGGGAGTACAAAGGGAAATTTTTCCTAAACTGTGTCACTTACTATTGAATGTATTAAATACATCTGCTAGCTAACTGACTCTGTGGCAACAAGTGTTAAAGCATTGTTGTTGGAAGCAGATGGTACTGGGTTCAAATACGGTGGAATATATCTACTTATATTGCTGCCATTTACTATTGCTTTGCATTGCTGTGCAGTGCACACCATTGCACAATAATTCTTTAAAGAAAAGAAATGAGGAAGAGTGGAAAATAGTGAACTGGAGAGCAAGCAGGGTGAAGAAAAAATGAAAGGAAGGCAGGAATTTGCAGGAAGGATGTTGGAAAGAATCATAGCTATCCATTTCTTCAAGAATAAAACATGAACATATATGAACAAATTTTGTTAAATTTGGACTGTTACCTCCAGAGAGAGAGAGGTGGGTGTACACAACACAATCTGTTGTATAGGGAATTGGGCTGAATCATGTGTGCCATTAAGATACATATGCAAAATGGAGATCTATGTATGGGACAATTTATTTATTTATTTATTTATTTTTGGGATAGGTGCCCTTTTTTTTGAGAGAGAGAGGAATGTTGGGGAAGGGATGTAGGAATATCTGGGTGAGGTAAGTTTGGCAGGTGAGAAAGCAATTACATACAGACAAGACAAACAAAACAAGAGACAGGGATGGTGAAGGATACATGAGGTGAGTGAACATCATGGTTGAGGTGAGGGTGGAAATCCTGGTACCATGCATGTTGAGGTGGTTGAAAATGAGAATCTAGTCTTCACCCAGTGGGCTGTCATCACTGTCACCTCACTGTGCAGCTGGCTGCATTGCCCAGTGTCTGCACCTTCTACAAGTGCTCTGCATGATGATGGAGAGCAGGTGCTCCTTCCGGTGTAGGACTGCACCCACAGTGTGGTGCACAATCTTCCACACTATTCCTGGAGGTTCATCACAGGTGATAAACTCGCCACCTCTACCACTGTTCCTGGAGGGAGCCACAGGCCTATGCTCCAGTCCAAAACTACCTGCAGGGCCAGGTTGTGCAGAGGCAGCAATGGGGGTGCTACCAGGTTCTACAGCAGATGTGCTTGGCAGTGGTGTGGTAGCCAATGGAGTGGGGACAGGTGGAACACATGGGACAGGCCTATCCAGCTGTGCTGTGGGAAAAACAGAAAAAAATAACAATTTAAAAGAAAAGAGAGAGAGGGAGAGAGACAGGAAAGGGTTGGGGTGAGAGAAAAACAGGGATAACATTAGTAACTTCATATGTGACATAAAAAACAATGATAAAATTATTTGACTCTATTCTGTTACCTTTACTTTTAATGCTACAAACTCCTAACAAGTTTCTTCTTTTCTTTTAAGACTACTCAGTTTATAACAGAGGCACCCTATAGTACTGATAGCTGCCACCAATCCTTGATGTATGCATATATTGCACATATGCATGTTCCAGTTATACTGATTACAGTTTACAGAAGGTAATTTTTGCCACTGGTATAGAAGTATGAAGTTATATTCTGATAATGATAAAAATCTAACAGTATTGTGTATTTCGAAGTGTGGTTTTTGAAACCACAACCGATGACTGCTATCAAATACTGCACCATTCTTTTGTCCTACAGACTATTGCATGCATACCTTCTTTTTACATTTTAGAGAAAATGGCACAATTTCTTTGGGCTACAGACTAAGGCATGCATAGTTTCTTTTACAGTTGGGATATGCATGTTCAATTTGATACAACTGTATTAAATAGCAAACTAAGTGATCCTTAACTTTTAATACTACAAAATTACTATACAAATTATTATTATTATTAAAATACTATTTAGACAGTGCTATTCTGATGCATGCATACCACATGCTTTTCACATCCTTACTAAATGTGTGGCATGGAACTGAACATTCAAGGCTTACTCTGAAGCAGCTGTGGAAAAAAACAGAACAGAACACCATTATGAATATCAGTCTTGACTATATTCAGCTTTTAACTCTTTCAATTACTCAAAGAAACTGATACTTACACATCTTTATGGTGTCCCCTGTATGAAATCCCCCATCTAATGGATGAGGTTTCCCACTTCCTCTTCTGGAGTTCATCAAAGTGATGTCTGCATTGCTCAGCAGTGAGGCGGATACCTGCAGCACTGGTTAAAGCCCTGGAAACACTATCCCAGGATTCAGATTTGTATTCTGAGCTGGAATATTATCACTGCAGCAACTGGGTTCCATGCTCCTTAACTAGGAGCCCAACAAAATTTTGGACTCCTGGACTCCCCATGTCTGTGCCTGAAAGTGTACACCTTTTCCAGCAACTCCTGACATGCCTGCCATAGATCAAGCTCAATGTATAATGAGCATTTTTTGCCAATTCCATTTTCTAGGCTGATGGTTTCCCCCTATTGCATGTCTTGCACTTACTGAGTGTGCACATTTTGGTTTTTGCAACATCTGAAAACATTGCACATCACTTAGCATTGTGCAAACACAGTAAGTGAAGGTGCTCACTGAAGGGCACCATGTTTGTGTGATGGTAAGCGATGTGCAACAGTGATGAATAATGCAATTTCTAGATTATTAGGTATAGATGTACTTGTATAAATGTGCTAGTCAAATGTACCATTTATATGGTTCTCCTATACTTACCACTTTTACCACAAGAAGGTTGAGAAAACAGTTCTGTATGCTGCACTTTATAACTATAATCTGCAATCTCACAACAGTATAACAAAATTTGCACAATCTGTACTATAACCCCAGACCATCTGCACTCCACACCTACACTTAATACTTGCTGCCATAGGATTAGTGAGACAATATCTGCTATCTTAGTAGCTAATGTAAGGTTATCGCTATTTATTGTAGTGCAAAGCCACTTACCGTGTTTGCGCAATGCACAATATTATTAATTGAATGCATCTGGTTTATGTTTGGCTGTCTGGGTCCTGTATACAACCTGGGTAGTCCATTCCTCTAGTCTGTGTACTGCTGAGCTTTGTGCAAACCAAGCGAGCACAGCTAAACATGTTTATGCCAAGTAACGCATAGTGAAAACACAAACAGAAAAAAAGAAAGAAATTAAAACACAAAAGGGATACTGTCCAGAATTTTGTAGAATGTTCAGATATTTGCATCATATTTTTGGCCTGTTCCTTGTAAAATATGTGGTTTCCTGGGAAATCATTGAAGACTGAAGTGAATATAGAATGACATACATTTCTGTTTCTTATTTCATATCCTTCAGAAAATGCATGCTGGGCCTTTGTGCCTCCATTACTTTATCTTTTGGCCATATTTCTTGAAATAAATAAATGTCTGTAAAGATTCACATTCAGTGTACAGGGTGCGGGGCCAGCAACACCAGTGTGAGCTGCAAAACCTTGCTTACGCATGCTGTGCATCATTAATATTCATGGCACAATGCTGCATGATGCCATGCGATGGGCAGTATCATGTATGTGAATACACTCCATGTAGGCTCTGTGTATAACCTACATGGAGTTTAGTGAATCCCAACCATGACCTAAATACTAAATGACAAGGAAAGTAGATAGCATGAATAATAGTTTGGAGTGTCATTTATTTAAGAACTACAGTAAATAGAAAATCAGTTCATATTAATGCTAAAATAGTATGTTCTGCCATCCTAGGGTATGAAAAGAATGCAATGAAGTTAATTTGAGTTATATGAGAATCATGAATAAAGTGTGTAAAAAGAAAGAAAACATAATTTAATCATATACAGTGAAATGTAACCTCAATAATGTTTTATCGAATGGATTTCTGAATTGTATTATTATAGAAGACCATTATTTATTCCTTTGAAACCTAAGATGAGCTGCAATCATATCTCTCAACCACTTACATCAAAAAATCTGGACAAGCCAAAATAATGGGGAGGGGGGGGCAAAGGCTTAAATATAGGTACATATGTTAAATATTGCTGTTATAAATTTAGAACGTTTCTAGAATAACCGATTATGCATTAGCATACATTTTCTGAAGGATATGAAGAATGAAACTTCAGTGTCTGTCATTATTTGCTGACTTCAGTCCTTGATGATTTGCCAGAAAACCACACATTTTATGATGAACAGTGTGTAAAAATATGGGACAAAAATCTGTACATTCTTCAAAAATCTCAAAAGCTGAATGGAATGGCTGGAATGTGTATTGATGTTCACAGAACACTCCTATTTGAAGTATGATCTCTGTATGAGATTTAACAGGAAATCAGTACTTTTACTATACCTAAAAATCATCATCTCATGTTCAAAAAATTATATTTTACATATAAAGGTGGAGGGATGAGGAAGCAGTGTCTAGGGTCTATATTACTTTATCGAATTTTCAAAACTTTGAATCTGATATGGTCGACACCATATAATCAAAGTCTTGAAACATCGAAAATGCAATAAAACACAACAACCTACAAAAACAAACTATTTAAATGCTTTAAGCAGGGGGGCAAGCCTTCCTGCACCCCCCACACCCCCCTACTTAAATATACCAACCTCAAGATCACACTACAGTACAGAAAAGGGAAATCTTCCATTTCCCTGCTGTATGGAGATCTCCGTTTAAAGATTCGAAGTTTCAGGACTTTGATCATATGGTGTTGACCATATCAGATTTGAAGTTTTGAAACTTCGATCTTCTGATATAGACCCGATGCCTGTATCATTAAGCAGACTATCCTAGTTTTATATTTCTTTAGGCATTACCCATAATTTAAATAGCATGTGTGTACCATTTATTTATTTAGTTAGTTATTGGCATTTATTTATTGAGAATGTCTGACTGAGCAGTGCCCTATTTCAGTGGATGCCTAGGGCGAAAAGCTCCATTATAAAGACATCATGGACATCATCTGCATTCTTTTATCATTTACAGTTAAATTCATTTTTAAGGGGAAGGAGCTAAAGATACATAGTAGGAAAGATGGATGATCACTGTATGGTGCATATTAGGTGAAGAAACAAAAATAAACTACATAGCAGAATGATAATGATATTTAATAGTCTAATGAAACCTGAAAGCTAGAAATTAATAAACAAATATATAATATACTGTATGTATTGTTTGTTGACTAGAGCTGTGGACTAATTTAAAAGTTCCACTGCATTACAAAACAAAGAAGTAGAATAGTTTATAAACGTAAGAAGATTTATAGTGCACAGTATCTACAGGCAGAATGATTACAGATGAATATGCAGAGAGCATACGTACAATAAGGTAATAGTACATTTCCAAATGTTACAGAGTTTTTTGTGTTTTCATTCTCATACAAGTAATTATGCATACGGTAACAATGGTGAAGAACTTTAATACTGAAGGCATTCAGATGAAAAGAAATGCACAAAAAGGTAATGCTTTAAAGGAACTTTGTATTCAGAGCTGGATACTGGTCAGGGTGAGCAAAAATAATAAATATTTACTAATGGATTTAGATTAAAGAGGGAGGGTATTGCAAGTTAGATGAAAGAGACAGTTCTTAAGTTGTTTTGATTATTAAATAGGATCATATAGAGTAGTCATTAAGTATAGCTTTCTGTTCACACTTGAAATCTTTTGTGATTATGCTGTTACTGATTTCATGAAGCAAGTATAGCGATAGCCTGATGACTTACCACCATGTAATTTGGGGGCCTGTAGACAAGGGGGTCAGAGTTCATCTGAGATCAAAGAATATATGTGATTCTAGAATTACATTTGGTGGGTAATTAAAGAGAGAGATTTTGTGTGATGATGTTTTGAAAAAGACTTAGCAGAAAATGGCCATAGCTTTCCTTACATGGAAGTCATTTTGTCTAGAGAGAAAGTTGTACAGTAATGTTCAAGTTTGGGTAAAAGTAGAATAACC
Source organism: Protopterus annectens (assembly GCF_019279795.1). Lineage (NCBI taxonomy): Eukaryota > Metazoa > Chordata > Ceratodontiformes > Protopteridae > Protopterus > Protopterus annectens. Next base: position 589,108,343 of record NC_056735.1, read on the forward strand.
CCATGGATACATGTGTGCAGAATTTGTAGGTCTATGAGGTTTTTGATGAAACAGCATGCACGATGGAGGAGTCTGCAGTCCATCTGATTGTGGAGGATATTATTTTTATCATTTTGCAAACTTGTACCATACAGAAATGAAAAATGTGTAGCAAAGGAGAGAGAGAGAGTTGTTAAATTTGTTGTCAGATTTGGTAATGTGTATATTTATTCAAAGAGAAGAGTCCAGGCAGATACCCAAATCTGAAAGAGAGGGCCTCAGTTTTTTTTTTTTTTTTGCAGGTGAGGAAGATGGAGAAGATGATGATGGAGGTTACTATAGCATCGGTAACAGAGATAACAATTGGTAACGATTAAACAAACTGTGGGTGTGTAAATGAAGTACTGTAGACTAGTAAACACACAAAACTTCACTAATAAGGGACAAACCTTCACCAGCAGCCAAAAATCCACTCAAAGGGGGGCTCATCAATTTTGTGATGGATGTGATGGATATTATTTTACACAACAACTACATTACTTTTGAAGGAGAACATTTGAGACAGTTGAATGGGGTGGCCATGGGTTCTAGTAGTGCATCGATATATGCCCACTTAGTAATGGCCACCTGGGAAAAGAAGTACATTTTCAACACAGAGTTCAACAACAATTAGAACCTTTACCTTCGTTACCAGGATGGTGTGTTTATTTTGTGGAAGGGGGATGAAAACATTGTTAACAACCTTTTTGAACATCTTAATCATTTGTGTTCTTACTTTAAATTTACTTATAGTTGCTATAAGGAAATCATAAACTACTTGGATGTTTTTGTTTCAAGAGACCAAGTGAAAGGTACTTTTACTTCTAAGGTTTTTCGTAAACCAACCTACTCCAATAGTTTTTTGGCCTTTAACAGTAAACATCCTTTTTACACTATGAAAAACATAGTTAGATGCCAAATGATTAGAGGAGCAAGAATGTGCTGCACTCTTGAGAAGCTTAAACTTGAACTTGGTAACCTCACACAGATATTTATTGATTGAGGTTACCCCACGAGTTGGGTTCACGACATGGCCTTGGAAGTTTTATAAGGGTGGGGAACAAAGTATAAACCTTTATTAGGTAGTGAATCAACCCCTTTGACCCCCCAGGCAGAACAAAAAAATTCTGCAACTCTATGGTAGCATATTTTGGTCCCGAGGAAGGGAAAGTGAGGAATATTGTTACCAGAAACTGGGGGGGTACTTGAAGCTAACGGTGAGATGTTTGATATTTTGGGGAAGTTTCCCACTTTTGTTTCAAAAATGGGACCAACTATGAAGTTTTATTTTGAACATCCACTTTATATGACTACTAATCAACAAGGGACAAAGAAATTTGGAGCATGTAATTACTGTAGATTTATTTTAGGAAAACCATTTATTACAGTAGGGGAATTTCAAGTAAAAATACACTTGGCCAATGATAACTGTAATAGTAGCGGTTTAACATATTTGTGCACATGCCAGAGCTGTAGGGCATTTTATGTTGGAAAAATGGAGAGGACTCTCCATAAATATATATACAAACACTAATACAGTATAGCTAACAAAAATACCAACAATGCTCTATTTAAGCACACCTTGTCATGTACTGGTGAAGCTAGATTTAAGTTTGGCATTCTTGAAATTATTAAAAACTACCCCAGAGGTGGTGATTGGGGTAATAGAATTCATAAAAGTGAATTAAAGTAGCAACTTAAGCTGGGGACTAATAGACCCCCAGGTATGAATGAACACCTCTCCATTGTTCCCATTTTAAAGGATAGAACACAAGACCTATACATTTTAGGGTTAAAAAACTATTGTTTTAAAGTCAATTAACTGTATTATTTTTTATTGTGCTGAATACTATAGTCTTTTTAAAATTTCATTTTATGATGAAAATATCTTAATGATTTGTAAATAATTATTAATTGTTTGATCGCTAATTGATTGCATTATTTAAACTGCCTCAACTGGTGAAGCACTATGGTTTGATAAAATCCTGTTGCTTTGAATGAAAGCACCTAGCCAGTCTTTTTCTTTTTTTTTTTTGGAATTGATGTCTACAATAAAACTTCGTTTGGAATTTTGAGTGGATTTTTGGCTGCTGGTGAAGGTCTGTTCCTTATTAGTGAAGTTTGTGTGTTTAATTGGTAATGATTTATAACAGAGATAATAATTTTGGTTTTATATTAGATGAGTAGCATTTCCTTGGAATTTATCCAAAGAGTGAAAATGTTGACCTTATAGAAGGCTGGTATTTGCGGAACTCCTCATTTAGAATTTTCCAAAAATAAGGATAAAAGTTACTTATCCCCAGTCTAGTGACATAGACTTTACCTTATACCCATCTTTTATTATGGCTTTTATAGCTCTTCTTAACAAATCATTGTAAAGTTAAATAAATACATATATAAGGAAAGCAGTTTGCATCACCATTAATGAGCACAGGTAATACAAATATATAACTAGTGGTAATAATTCTGAACAGTTATAATCTACTGATCATAATATTACTTGTCTCCTCAATTTCACAATTTATTTATCCCATGGGATATTTGGTATATTCCCTTCCTAAAAGCAGACACCATTGGATGACTATTTCATGTAAAGCATTCCTTGCTTTATGCAGGCTGTAATAGAGAGAACATGAAGAAATTACATAAATTAAGTAATGAAGAGCAGATTTAAAAACTTGTATAGGGTGACTCTTAACATGAGGAGAAGAAGGTGAGTCTGGCATGCTGTTTTAAATTCCCACCAGAAAGGTCACACAGGTGTTGCACATAAAGGTGGTTTTAAAACGTTATATTTTGAGGGAGGAGATGAAGAAGAATAAGAAGCAGAAGAAGAAGAGAAATGGAAGAAGACCGTTACTGGACATGGTTTCCACTGTACCACTTTCCAGTAAGTTGGTAAATGATCCCCTCCAAATGATGCTAATAAACAAGAATCCCAGATGGTATAAAAGGCACGTTTTCAGATGCTGGTGTTTCATCCATCCATCCATCCATCCATCCATCCATCCATCCATCCATCCATCCATCCACAACCCATTTTTCTGTTTTCGCACATGGGATTGATGTGTCACTTCAACAGTGACAATCATCTAGAGCCAAGGTTTAGGGGGCTAGCCATGCAGTGGGATATAAGCATTCGTGCCCAGTCCAAAATACGTTATTTTGGGAATTGTGCTGACAGGTTGTTCTGAATCTTTCTTTCTAACTTTTTTGATGTGATTTATTTCAAGTCTTGCTACACAACAATCTGGTACAGAGAAAAAAAGAGGGAGAAAGACAGAGTGAGAGACAGATGATGACTGTTTGTCTATACCTTCAGTGTCTGACTGAATCTGCAATGCTGTTTGCAACATGGATATGGCTGTTTGAAGATTATCTACTTATGATTCATGCTAAGTGGCATGAAAAGACTGATTCCTGTTGGCATGCAGCTCTGCTCCATTTTCTCAGTGTTGAAGCACAGGATATCAAATATATGCTTCTCAGTTCTGGACAGCTACTACATCTGCTCTTACTTCTAGAAAAGTATATGTTGCCCCAACAGGTAATCTGATTGCTGAGAAATATAAATCATCAAGGGGTGCAGTGGCAGGATGAAAGCAATATGCAATATGTGACTTTTCTGTGTGTGTGTGTGTTGTCAGGTTGTATATATGGTGATAAAGATGATAAAATATGGCACTTACGTATTATCGCAACCGCACTACAAGTCTGGGATAATTTGCGATGTTTTGGAGAAATGTTTAATGTTAACCTCAAATGGGGTGTGTAAACACCTAACTACTATTCTGTGACATTGCTTGTGCGCCCAGAAGAGGGATAAGGGAAAAATGCCTCTCCCCCGGGAAGGGTCCTTTACCGATAATTTTCAACTGTCATGTCCGAAGTCAATAATCGGTCAGGAATGAGTAAGCAGGGACTTTTACTTAAGAAAACCTTGTTTCTAGCCATACCATTTCAGTGATTTCCCCCAAATCAGGCACAAAGTTCATACACATATCTGGTTGTCTCCCTCAAGTATTTAAGTCTCAGCTGGTAACTGCAGATAGCTAAGGAGGGACAATGGGGCACAATGCAACAGAGGTACTTAACCTTGTATGTGCAGACTCATTGTAAACACACAAATCACATGAGCAGTGCACTCTTAAAAACAAACGATGGTCCCCAATTATACAATAAAACTAGCATTTAACATTACCAGTGCCCAACAGCAGCCGGTCTTGCTAGTTTGCTGCTGCGCACTTGTGAGTAGAGCAGATGAATTAACCTCAAGCTTCAGGGTGCCCCATGCGGACAACTGCCACTGTCATATCTTGTATCCATAATTTTTAAAATACAGCAGTCTTTCACAGGGAAGTAAAAATTTACTCAGTTTTATAAACGAGTAGGTGCCACACTTTCCAAGTAACTCTGACAACATTTATTCGGCAGGAGAAGGGCTTGAAAATGAGCCATTTCTCCTGCTCCAAATGTGGTTGCGATAATATGTAAGTACCTAAAATACTTAGGGATACGTTGGATTAGAAGGCTTACAGTCTTCATATGCTTGAATACTTGCTACATGAGTCTGACCTAACATTAGAATAAGCAGTACAGGTTGCTCTCCATATTAATTATTAAGGGAAACAGGTAAGTTGAAGACACCTGCAGAGTTTTCATTACATAAGCAAATTGACAATATTACAAGAAGGAAATATGAGAAGAAATACAAGCAGTGGTGAACGACTGCTCTGGAATAAAATGAAAATAAAACAAGAATCTGTGAAATTCATATGTTTTTCAATATTCATATACTCCAAATTTGGGATTTACTGGTATTTGATAGTCATTTTTCCTGCAATACCATTGCAGACACAGATGTTAATCTTGATAGTTACATAAAATGTGACCCACATGTATTCACGCACATGGCAATACTTTGACAATATGAGGAAGATTCTGTGCAGGTCATATTTTACATAGTATAAGGTTTGACTGCTTACTTTACAGTGACATTATCACATTACTTATTTTGTGCATTTCTAGGAATAAAGTCATTTTGTCTAAACAGCTTGTTGTTGTTGTATCTTTCGGCTTTTCCCGGTTAGGGGTCGCCACAGCGGAACTCCGGTCCGCTAATGATTGGCAGTAGATTTTTACGTACCAAGTTGCCAGCCATGATGCACAACCTTCAATGAAGGTACGCCCATTCACGCATGTCTCCACACAGGAGATGCTTTAGCTGAGAATCGAACAGGACATCTTACTGTAAGGCGTCAATGCTACTGAAGCACCACCACCACAGTAATCTGTCTAAATAGCTTGTACTGGGTCAAACTTTGTGGATAAAGTACAATAATGGCAAAATGTACTGCCAGCTAAATAGAGACTTTGTTAGTTGTCCTATTCAGTGAAGGATGTTGTGTATGCTGAATTAAAGCATTTGCCAGATGCTAACATAATTAAGGAAGTAAATATGTTACCCTGTGTGGGGTAATTTTTAGTAATTGAAAGGAATCTGGTAGTAGCAGAATGTGTGTGGACCTTGATAAATTAGTAAAGTTATTGTCATTCAAGATTACCCACATCCACACTTCAAGACACTGTTCTCACAGCTAAAGTGTACTGCAATGTTTTCTACACTGGCCTTGCAAATGTTTACCATCAAGTTCCATTAAATGGGGTCATTAGTGATTTAAGCATGTTTGTCAACCATCGTGACATATTCAGTTGAAAGAGGTTGTCTCCCAGATTAGCAGCTGTACCCTTAGCCTTTCTGAAACAAATGACAACTGTTCTGAAAATTATTCTGAGTGCCCAAAGTTAGTTGGATGCTAGCAAAGTATATATTTTTTCAGAATACAGTGCTTGTATAAAAATAATTACTTTGGATATTATGGAACACAAGTTTGCAACTGAGCCAAGATCAAGGCAATTTTTTTGAGATGAAGGTTACTTTGCTTTGGCTTATGAAATTTGCAAATGACACATTTTGAAGCCATTTGTGATGGTCGTACACCTTCAGATACCACAACTCTGGGGTCATGCTTAGACTTGACCACTTGGTATACAAAATTCATACTTAAGTATGCTGGATGTGTAAGGCCCATAACAAATGTACTGGAATGGACAGAAATGGTACATCTCAGTTTTCAACAAGTTAAAACACACTTTGGAAAGGGCCTGTCTCTAGTGCTGATTGACCCTTCTTTGCCTACTATCATGTCAAAAGATATTTTACAGTATGACATTGGGTGTGCTCTGATCCATCTTAACCAAGGTCACACTTAGCAGACAGCAGCTTTTACTTTTAATTTCTATTAATGAAGTGTTCAGTTGTTGAGGAAGAGGGTGTTCCATTTGCTAGGGTCATTGACATATGGAAGACATATCTGTAAGGTATGCAATATACACTGAGAACTGATCACCAAGCCTTAAGCACAGTCCTGACAACCAAAGCTACGGCACATTCCAATCATAGAAAATCACGGTAGTCTGCCAGTCTTCTCCAGTTTAATTATAATATTGTTTACAGGTGTAATGCTGCCGATCATGCAAGTAGTTGCATAGCTCTACTCTTGCTGTCTAATAAGTAGAGCAGGAATCTGGAAACAAAATGTGAAATGGTTGCTGCCACCTCTGTGCCTTTGCCTGACTTTGCCGTAGC